>NC_029788.2:78454685-78459390 GCF_000816755.2 Arachis ipaensis | reverse complement strand
GATTTACAAGGTGACCATAGCTTGCTTCAAGTCGACAATCTCCATGGGATCGACCCTTACTCACGTAAGGTTTATTACTTGGACGACCCAATGCACTTACTGGTTAGTTGTGCGGATATGTGAAAAGTGTGAATCACGATTTCCCACACCAGCCGACCTTGAGCATCCCTCCTCCACTGAGCTCTAGGTATGCAGATGTCAGTAAGGACTTGATCCAACCGCTGGTCAGTATTGACCCTGCGAGTGTGTGAATGAGGGTCCTCTCGTGGCTATGGCAACTGTAGCGCTACCCTCACACTCTCCGGGCTAAAATTCATGACATGTCCTCTGACCATGGTGCGCCAATTCTTTGGCTCCGGATTCACGCTTCTATCATGCTTTCTCGTCACCCAAGAATTGGCGTAGAACTCTCGCACAATCAATACTCCAACCTCGGTCACTAGGTTGACCAGAACTTCCCAACTCCGTTTCAGAATCTGATATAGGATCTTCGGGTACTCATCATCCTTCAAGCAGAAGGGGACCTCAGGAATCATCTTCTTCTTACTCACCACATCATAAAAATGGTCTTGATAGGTTTTGGAAAAGAATTATGTGAAATTCCACGGCTCAGAAGTGGGGCTTTCTCCTTTCTTTTTCTTGAGGATTTTCCGGTTTTTGGTGCCATGGAGGTAAGAATGGAGAAGCAAAAAGCGGAGCGCCCAATACCAAACTTAAAAGTTTTGCACGTCTCCGAGCAAAATAAAAATAGAATATAAGAACAAGAAGAAAAGATAGAAGAATGAGATACAAGAGGGTGGGTATAGGCTTCGGTCTTTAGGGTGAAGAAATGGGTAAAATAAAGAAAGGGAATGTGTATGGTGAAGAGTAAGTAAGAAGGGAAGAGAAGTGTGAGGTGTGGTGAAATTGGATGAAGTGAGGGTATGGGTTGTTGGAAAGAGAGATGGATGGGATTGATAAGAGGGGATTGGGTGGAGTGAAAGGTGGGTTGAGAGAATCAAGAGAAGTGATGGATGATGGGATTGATGAATGTAGATGGAAAAGTGGGTGAAAGAGGAGAGAGAAAAGGTGTTTGAATTGGTTAAAAGGTGGTTGAGGTTTGGGGATTATCCATTGGCCAAATCAAATTCTCCATGCTGCCTCCCCCGTTGGGCGCTGAACGCCGAGCTGGCGTTTAGCGCCAGCAGGGGGATTTCCATCCCTTTTTTTTTATCCTGGCATTTAATGCTAGGAATGGGCGTTGAACGCCCTAGGGGGATCAAAAATTGGCCTTGAGATGCTCTTGTTTGGATTTTAACTATCCAACTCCTTACTCCCTCCCTGGGCGCTAAACGCCAGCCTGGCATTTGGCGCCACCAGGGGGTCTCCTCAAGGGTGTGCTGTTTTTCTTCCTATACTTCTCTGTTCCTGTTCTGAGTGCTGTACATGATCACAAACATCATAAAAATGAGGAAAACTATGAAAAACAATATAGAATGAAATAATATGAAATCAACTAAAACAACTGAGAAAAAGCTGAATTAAAACAAACTAAACTATAGGATACTAATTGTTGGGTTGCCTCCCAACAAGCGCTTCTTTACCGTCATTAGCTTGATTGACATATCCTCTAGGGAGGTTCATAGAGGCTCAGATCTTTGCCCCTCATTGTGAACTTCCTTCCTTTGCTCTCATAAATAAGTTCAACATGCTCCAGAGATAGAATTCTGTTCACAGTATGTGGTATGACTGCAGTTCTTGTGGAGACTACTCTCATACCAGGTGAGAAGTCTTCAGTAGGAATCTTCTTGTTCCTCCAGCCTTTGGGTATTTTCTTCTTGGGGCCTCCTACATCAATGGTGGGTGGTGAATGCCCAACACCAAACTTAGGTTTTATGTCAGGTGGTACTGTATGGCTTTCCACCGAGTGAGAAGGCTTGAGCACTAAGCTCTGCATTCTAGTACCTCCTGTATTCGAGAGCGGTTGAGGTTTGGAAATCTTAAACATGATATGGTCCTCCCATAACCTCAGAAGTAACCCTCCTCTCTCTACATCAATCAAGGCTTTTCCAGTGGCTAGATATGACCTTCCTAGGATGATGGAGTCATCCTTCTCCTTCCCCATATCCAGTATCATGAAGTCTGCAGGGAGGTATAGGTCTTCAACCTTTACTAGGACATTCTCCACCATTTCATATGCCCACTTCAGGGACTTATCTGTCATCTCCAATGAGATCCTTGTGGATTGTGCCTCTTGGATCCCCAGCTTCTTCATCACAAAGAGAGGCATCAGATTTATGCTTGATCCAAGGTTGCATAGTGCCTTCTCAAATGTGATGGTCCCTATAGTACAGGGAATCACAAAGCTTTTGGGATCTGGTAATTTCTGAGGTAGCTTCTTTTGCACTAGTGTACTGCACTTCTTGGTCAGCACCACCATTTCATCTCCTTTCAGGGCCCTTTTCTCAGATAATACACTTTTTAAATAGGCTATATAGGGAGGATTTTTTTTCAACACCTCAGTAAAAGGAATATTGATCTGTAACTTCTTAAATACTGCCAAGAATTGAGCAAGTTGCTCATCCTTGGCCTCTTTTTGAACATTCTGAAGGTGTTGTAATTCAGGCTCCTTCATCACCACTGGGGCGTGTACGAGTGTACTCCCAGTCTCCTCTTGAGCTTTTTTCTCCTTCAAATCCTCAGCAATATACTTCTCTTCAGGGACGGCCTCCTTGCCCATGGTGAGGGCTTTATGTCCATGATGAAGGCTTTGTACTCTTTCCTTGGATTTACCTCTGTATTGCTTGGAAGAGTGTTGGAAGGTCTCTTAGATATCCTGTTGCTTAACTGACCCACTTGTACCTCCAAGCTCCTAATTGAAGACCGAGACTCTTTCATAAAGCTATGAGTGGTCCTGGAGAGGTCAGAAACTATTGTGGCTAAGTCAGAGAGGCTGTGTTTTGAAGTCTCCATCTGCTGCTGAGAGGGTTGGAACTGCCTGTTGTTGAACATATTCTGATTGGTTCCACCCTGATTATTGTTGAAGCTTTGTTGGGGCCTTTGTTGTTGCTCCCTCCACCCAAAGTTAGGATGATTCCTCCATCCCTAATTGAAAGTATTTACATAGACATCATTATTGGGATTTCTAGAGAAATTTCTCATGTAATTTACTTCCTCCATGGTGGGCTGAGCAATGTCACTAACGTCCCCTTGGATGCAACTCCCACTCATGTCATAGGATGCATCTTGTGTGTTGACAATTGCAACTTGCATCCTGCTCAAGTCCTGAGAGATCATGCTTATCTGCTGGGACATGAGCTTGTTCTACGCCAAAATGGCATCAGTGTGTCCACCTCCATGACTCTTCTCTTCTGAGTAGTTCCAGTGTTCACAGGGTTCCTCTTAGAAGTGTACATATACTGGTTATTGGCAACTGGTGTGCGAAATTGTGATCATTCCTTCCTTGGTAACGTCGCTAAAAACTCAATATGCACATTCATATTCTTAATTCTGTTTCACAACTTCGTACAACTAACCAGCAAGTGCACTGGGTCGTCCAAGTAATAAACCTTACGTGAGTAAGGGTCGATCCCACGGAGATTGTCGGCTTGAAGCAAGCTATGGTCACCTTGTAAATCTTAGTCAGGCGGATTCAACTGATTTTATGAATTGATAAGTAAAAGATAAATAAAATATAAAATAGGATAGTGGTACTTATGTAATTCATTGGTGAGAATTTCAGATAAGCGTATAGAGATGCTTTCGTCCCTCTGAACCTCTGCTTTCCTGCTGTTTTCATCCAATCCTTCCTACTCCTTTCCATGGCAAGCTGTATGTTAGGGCTTGAATGTGTATCTCTTGGGTTTCTAATCTAAGATTGGAACCTTCGTGGTATAGGCTAGAATTATTAGCGGCCATTCTTGAGATCTGGAACATCTAAACCTTGTCTGTGGTATTCTGAGTAGGATCTAGGAAGGGATGACTGTGACGAGCTTCAAACTCGCGATTGTGGGGCGTGTGACAGACGCAAAAGGATCAATGGATCCTATTCCGACATGATCGAGAACCGACAGATGATTAGTCGTGCGGTGACAGCACATTTGGAACGTTTTCACTGAGAGGACGGGAAGTAGCCATTGACAACGGTGATGCCCAACATAAAGCTTGCCATGGAAAAGGAGTATGAATGATTGGAAGAAGGCAATAGGAAAGCAGAGGTTTAGGAGGAACAAAGCATCTTCATACGCTTATCTGAAATTCCAACCAAAGAATTACATAAGTATCTCAATCTTTATTTTATGTTTTATTCATCTTTTAATTATCAATTCTTCATCACCATCTGAATTCGCCTGACTGAGATTTACAAGGTGACCATAGCTTGCTTCAAGCCGACAGTCTCCGTGGGATCGACCCTTACTCACGTAAGGTTTATTACTTGGACGACCCAGTGTACTTGCTGGTTAGTTGTGTGGAATTGTGACAAAGTGTGATTCACGTTTAAGAGCTCCAAGTCCTTTGGCGCCATTGTTGATGATCACAATTTCGCATACCAAGTTTTGGCGCCGTTGCCGGGGATTGTTCGAGTTTGGACAACTGACGGTTCATCTTGTTGCTTAGATTAGGTACGTTTCAGAATTTTTAAGAATGAATTCTAGAGTTTCAAGGTGATGTTCTTATCATCACAAAAGCTGATTGATTCTCATCAATTTAGCTGCTGAATGTAATG
>NC_029788.2:78406467-78454220 GCF_000816755.2 Arachis ipaensis | reverse complement strand
ACAGAAAAAGCTGGGCGTTCAAAACGCCCAGTGAAGAAGGAAAACTGGCGTTTAAACGCCCAAAAAGGTAGAGATTTTGGGCGTTAAACACCAGAATGGATGTCATTCTGGGCGTTTAACGCCAGGATGACACTAGAGGGAAGATTTTGTTTTTAATTCAGATTTTTTTCAAATCTTCATAATTTTTCAAAATCAAATCTTTTTCAAATCATATCTTTTCAATCATATCTTTTCAAAATCAATTTCAATTACTATTTTCGAAAATCCTTGCTACAATTAATAATTTAATTCAAGATTTTCTAGTTGTTACTTGCCTATTAAGAAAGGATCAAAAGTTTTAATTCTAGAATCATATCTTCTAATTTCTTGTTAGTCAAGTAATCAACTTTAATTTTAAAACTTTCTCTTTTTAGTTTGATTTTCAATCATATCTTCTCAATCATATCTTTTCAATCACATCTTTTTCAAAATTAATTTTCAATCATATCTTTTTAATTTCTAATTTCAAAATCTTTTTCAAAATCACTTAATTTCTTTCCTAATCTTAATTTTTGAAAATCTCAATCAAATTTTCAAATTTCTTTTCATTATTTCAAAATCTTTTACTTTATTTTCGAAAATTCTTCCCCTCTTCTCACAACCTTCTATTTAAAGGACTAACACTCCTCCTCAAGGTACAATTCAAACTCCCTCCTTCTTTATATGTTTGAATTCTCTTCAATCTACCTCCTCCTTTTATTCTTCTTTTCCTCTGACACCTCAAGGAATCTCTATATTGTGACATAGAGGATTCCATACTTTCTTGTTCTCTTCTCTTTCATATGAGCAGGAACAAAGATAAAGGCATACTTGTTCAAGCTGATCCTGAACCTAAAAGGACCTTGAAGAGAAAGCTAGAGAAGCTAAAGAACAATTCTCTTTAGAGGGCCTAACAGAGCTTTTCAAGGAAGAAGAAACCATGGCAGCCAAAAACAACAATGCCAACAATGCAAGGAAGGTGCTTGGTGACTTTACTGCACCTACTCCCGACTTCTATGGGAGAAGCATCTCAATCCCTGCCATTGGAGCAAATAACTTTGAGCTTAAGCCTCAATTAGTTTCTCTAATGCAACAGAATTGCAAGTTCCATGGACTTCCGTTGGAAGATCCTCATCAGTTCTTAGCTGAATTCTTGCAAATCTGTGACACTATCAAGACCAATGGGGTTGACCCTGAAGTCTACAGATTTATGCTTTTTTCTTTTGCTGTAAGAGACAGAGCTAGGACATGGTTAGATTCACAACCTAAAGAAAGCCTGAACTCTTGGGAAAAGTTAGTCAATGCCTTCTTGACAAAGTTCTTTCCACCTCAAAAATTGAGTAAGCTTAGAGTGGAAGTCCAAACCTTCAGACAGAAGGAAGGTGAGTCCCTCTATGAAGCTTGGGAAAGATACAAGTAATTGATCAGAAGATGCCCTTCTGACATGCTTTCTGAATGGAGCATCATAGGTATTTTCTATGATGGTCTATCTGAACTATCCAAGATGTCATTGGATAGCTCTGCTGGAGGATCTTTTCATCTGAAGAAGACGCCTGCAGAAGCTCAGGAACTCATTGAAATGGTTGCAAATAATCAATTCATGTACACTTCTGAAAGGAATCCTGTGAATAATGGGATAGCTCAGAAAAAAGGAGTTCTTGAGATTGATACTCTGAATGCCATATTGGCTCAGAACAAAATATTGACTCAGCAAGTCAATATGATTTCTCAGAGTCTGTCTGGAATGCAAGCAGCAACAGGAAGTACTAAGGAAGCTTCCTCTGAAGAAGAAGCTTATGATCATGAGAACCCAGCAATGGAAGAGGTGAATTACATGGGAGAACTCTATGGAAACACCTATAATCCTTCGTGGAGAAATCATCCAAATCTCTCATGGAAGGATTAACAGAGACCTCAACAAGGTTTCAACAACAATAATGGTGGAAGAAACAGGTTTAGTAATAGCAAGCCTTTTCCATCACCTTCTCAGCAACAGACAGAGAATTCTAAGCAAAGCCACTTTGACTTGGCAACCATTGTCTTTGATCTAATCAAAACCACTCAAAGTTTCATGACTGAAATAAGGTCCTCTATTAGAAATTTGGAGGCACAAGTGGGTCAGCTGAGTAAGAAAATTACTGAGCTCCCTCCCAGTACTCTCCCAAGCAATACAGAAGAGAATCCAAAGAGAGAGTGCAAGGCCATAAACACGTCTCACATGGCCGAACCTGGAGAGGAGGAAGAGGCAGTGATCTCCACTGAGGAAGACCTCAATGGACGCTCACTGGCCTCCAAGGAGTTCCCTAATAAGGAACCATGGAAATCTGAGGCTCACACTGAGACCATAGAGATTCCATTGAATTTACTTCTGCCATTCATGAGCTCTGATGAGTATTCTTCCTCTGAAGAGAATGAAGATGTTACTGAAGAGCAAGTTGCTAAGTACCTTGGAGCAATCATGAAGCTAAAAGCCAAGTTGTTTGGTAATGAGACTTGGGAGGATGAACCTCCATTCCTCATCAAAGAACTGGATGACTTAACTAGGTAGAAATTACCTCTGAAGAGACAAGACCCTGGAAAATTCTCAATCCCTTGTACCATAGACACCATGACCCTTGAGAAGGCTCTGTGTGACCTAGGGTCAAGTATAAACCTCATGCCTCTCTCTGTAATGAAGAAGCTAGGGATCATTGAGGTACAAGCTGCAAGAATCTCACTGGAGATGGCAGACAATTCAAAGAAACAGGCTTATGGACTTGTAGAGGATGTCTTGGTAAAGGTTGAAGGCCACTACATCCCTGCTGACTTCATAATCCTAGAGACTGGGAAGTGTATGGATGAATCCATCATCCTTGGCAGACCCTTCCTAGCCACAGCAAAAGCTGTGATTGATGTTGACAGAGGAGAATTGATCATTCAAGTGAATGGAGACTCCTTTGTGTTTAAAGCTCAAGGATATCCCTCTGTCACCATGGAGAGGAAGCATGAAGAGCTTCTCTCAATACCGAGCCAAACAGAGCCCCCACAGTCAAACTCTAAGTTTGGTGTTGGGAGGCCACAACTAAACTTTAAGTTTGGTGTTGAACCCCCACATTCAAACTCTAAGTTTGGTGTTGGGAGGTTCCAACACTGCTCTGAACATCTGTGAGGCTCCATGAGAGCCACTGTCAAGCTATTGATATTAAAGAAGCGCTTGTTGGGAGGCAACCCAATTTTTACTTATCTATGTTAAATTTCTATTTTCTTTTGTCATTTTATGTTTTCTATAGGTTGATGATCATGAGAAGTCACAAAACAATTAAAAAAGCAAAAACAGAAGGAAAAACAGAATGAAAAATAGAACACCCTGGAGGAGAAACTTACTGGCGTTTAAACGCCAGTAAAGGTAGCAGAATGGGTGTTAAACGCCCAGTCTGGCACCATTCTGGGCGTTTAACGCCAGAAATGGGCAAGAAGCTGGCGTTAAACGCCAGAAATGGGCAGCAGCCTGGCGTTTAATGCTAGGATTGGCAGCAAGGGGTGTTTTGCACACCACATGGTGCAGGGATGAGAAATCTTTGACACCTCAGGATCTGTGGACCCCACAGGATCCCACCTACCCCACCTCTCTCTCTCTTCTTCACCCATTCAGTAATCACCTCAAAACCTCTTTCCCAAAAACTCCTCACCTATCAAATCCCACCATTCTCTTCACCACTCACATCCATCCTTCATAAAACCCCACCTACCTCACCATTCAAATTCAAACCACTTTCCCTCCCAAACCCACCCTATATGGCTGAACCCAAACCCCCTCTTCATTCCTATATAAACCCATCTTCACTCCTTCATTTTCACACAACATACACACCACCTATCCCTCTTGGCCGAAACACATAGCCCCCTCCATCTTCTCTATTTCTTCTTCTTCTACTCTCTTCTTTCTTCTTTTGCTCGAGGACGAGCAACCTTCTAAGTTTGGTATGGTAAAAACTAAAGCTTTTTGTTTTTCCATAACCATTTATGGCACCAAAGGCCGGAGAAACCTCTAGAAAGAGGAAAGGGAAGACAAAAACTTCCACCTCTGAGTCATGGGAGATGGAGAGATTCCTCTCAAGGGTGCATCAAGACCACTTCTATGAAGTTGTGGCCAAGAAGAAGGTGATCCCCGAGGTCCCTTTTAAGCTCAAAAAAGGCGAATATCCAGAGATCCGACATGAGATCCGAAGAAGAGGTTGGGAAGTTTTCACCAACCCCATTCAACAAGTCGGAATCTTAATGGTTCAAGAGTTCTATGCCAACGCATGGATCACCAAGAACAACGATCAAAGTGTGAACCCGGACCCTAAGAATTGGCTTACAATGGTCCGAGGGAAATACTTAGATTTTAGTCCAGAAAATGTAAGGTTGGCATTCAACTTGCCCATGATGCAAGGAGATGCACACCCCTACACTAGAAAGGTCAACTCTGATCAAAGGTTGGACCAAGTCCTCATGGACATCTGTGAAGAGGGCGCTCAATGGAAGAGAGATTCAAGAGGGAAGCCGGTTCAACTAAGAAGGCATGACCTCAAGCCCATGGCTAGGGGATGGTTGGAGTTCCTCCAACGCTCAATCATTCCTACTAGCAACCGATCTGAAGTTACTATAGACCGGGCTATCATAATTCATAGCATCATGATTAGAGAGGAAGTAGAAGTTCATGAAGTTATATCCCAAGAACTCTACAAGGTGGCGGACAAGTCCTCTACTATGGCAAGGTTAGCCTTCCCTCATCTCATCTGTCACCTCTGCAATTCAGCTGGAATTGACATAGAGGAAGACATCCTCATTGATGAGGACAAGCCCATCACTCAGAAAAGGATGGAGCAAACAAGAGATCCCACTCATGGACAAGAGCATTCCATCCTCCTCCATGAAATTAGAGAAGACCAAAGAACCATGAGAGAGGAGCAACAAAGGCAAGGAAGAGACATTGAGGAGCTCAAGCACTCCATAAGATCTTCAAGAGAAAGAACAAGCTGCCATCACTAAGGTGGACCCGTTCTTTAATTTCCTTGTTCTTTATTTTCCTGTTTTTCGAATTTTTATGCTTATGTTATTTATGTTTGTGTCTTTATTACATGATCATTAGTATCTAAGTGTCTATGCCTTAAAGCTATGAAAATGAACCCATCACCTTTCTTAAATGAAAAAATGTTTTTTATTGAAAAAGAAAAAGAAGTGCATGAATTTCAAATTTTAAAATAGTTTAATTATTTTGATGTGGTGGCAATACAATTGTTTTTTTGAATGAATGCTTGAACAATGCATATTTTTGAATTTGATTGTTTATGAATGTTAAAATTGTTGGCTCTTGAAAGAATGATGGGAAAAGGAGAAATGTTATTTGATAATCTAAAAAATCATAAAATTGATTCTTGAAGCAAGAAAAAGCAGTGAAAAGCTTGCAAAAAAAAAAGGATATATGCGAAAAAAAAAAGAAGAAAAGAAAGAAAAAGAAAAGCAAGCAGAAAAAGCCAATACCCCTTTAAACCAAAAGGCAAGGGTGATAAAAAGGATCCAAGGCTTTGAGCATCAGTGGATAGGAGGGCCCACAGGAATAAAATCCTAGCCTAAGGGGCTAAACCAAGTTGTCCCTAACCATGTGCTTGTGGCGTGAAGGTGTCAAGTGAAAACTTGAGACTGAGCGGTTAAAGTCGAGGTCCAAAGCAAAAAGAAGACTATGCTTAAGAACCCTGGACACCTCTAATTGGGGACTCTAGCAAAGCTGAGTCACAATCTGAAAAGGTTCACCCAGTTATGTGTCTGTGGCATTTATGTATTCGGTGGTAATACTGGAAAACAAAGTGCTTAGGGCCACGGCCAAGACTCATAAAGTAGATGTGTTCAAGAATCAACATACTTAACTAGGAGAGTCAATAACACTATCTGGATTCTGAGTTTCTATAGATGCCAATCATTCTGAACTTCAAGGAATAAAGTGAGATGCCAAAACTGTTCAGAAGCAAGAAGCTAAAAACACCGCTCATCTAATTAATATTGATCTTCATAGATATTTTTGAAATTCATTGTATATTCTCTTCTTTTTATCCTATTTGATTTTCAGTTGCTTGGGGACAAGCAACAATTTAAGTTTGGTGTTGTGATGAGCGGATAATTTATACGCTTTTTGGCATTGTTTTTAGTATGTTTTTAGTATATTTTAATTAGTTTTTATAATATTTTTATTAGTTTTTAAATAAAAATCACTCTTCTGGACTTTACTATGAGTTTGTGTGTTTTTTTGTGATTTCAGGTATTTTCTGGCTGAAATTGAGGAACCTGAGCAAAAATCTGATTCAGAGGCTGAAAAAGGACTGCAGATGCTGTTGGATTCTGACCTCCCTGCACTCAAAGTGGATTTTCTGGAGCTAAAGAAGCCCCATTGGCGCGCTCTCAATTGCGTTGGAAAGTAGACATCCTGGGCTTTCCAGCAATATATAATAGTCCATGCTTTGCTCGAGATATGATGGCCCAAACTGGCGTTCCAAGTCAGCTCAAGAATTCTGGCGTTTAACTCCAAAACTGGCACAAAAGCTGGAGTTAAACGCCCAAACTGGCACAAAAGCTGGCGTTTAACTCCAAGAAAAGTCTCTACACATGGAAGCTTCAATGCTCAGCCCAAGCACACACCAAGTGGACCCGGAAGAAGATTTCTGCATTAATTACTGATTTCTGTAAACCCTAGGCTACTAGTTCTCTATAAATAGGACCTTATACTATTGTATTTTCATCGATCTTTGGACGTTTAGTCCCTAGACCTTGGAGGCTGGCCATTCGGCTATGCTTACACCATTATGACTTTTGTATTTTCAATGGTGGAGTTTCTAGACACCATAGATTAAGGTGTGGAGCTCTGCTGTTCATCATGAATTAATACAAAGTGCTATTGTTTTTCTATTCAACTCAAGTCTATTTCTTCTCCAAGATATTCATTCGTACCCAAGAACATGATGAATGTGATGATTATGTGACACTCATCACCATTCTCACCTATGAACACATGACTGATAACCACTTCCATTCTACATGCAAACAAGCTTGAATATGTATCTCTTGGGTTTCTAATCTAAGATTGGAACCTTCATGGTATAGGCTAGAATTATTGGCGGCCATTCCTGAGATCCGGAACGTCTAAACCTTGTCTGTGGTATTCTGAGTAGGATCTGGTAAGGGATGACTGTGACGAGCTTCAAACTCGCGATTGTGGGGCGTGTGACAGACGCAAAAGGATCAATGGATCCTATTCCGACATGATCAAGAACCGACAGATGATTAGCCATGCGGTGACAGCACATTTGGAACGTTTTCACTGAGAGGACGGGAAGTAGCCATTGACAACGGTGATGCCCAACATAAAGCTTGCCATGGAAAGGAGTATGAATGATTGGAAGAAGGCAATAGGAAAGCAGAGGTTTAGGAGGAACAAAGCATCTTCATACGCTTATCTGAAATTCCAACCAAAGAATTACATAAGTATCTCTATCTTTATTTTATGTTTTATTCATCTTTTAATTATCAATTCTTCATCACCATCTGAATTCGCCTGACTGAGATTTACAAGGTGACCATAGCTTGCTTCAAGCCGATAGTCTCCGTGGGATCGACCCTTACTCACGTAAGGTTTATTACTTGGACGACCCAGTGTACTTGCTGGTTAGTTGTGCGGAATTGTGACAAAGTATGATTCACGTTTAAGAGCTCCAAGTCCTTTGGCGCCATTGTTGATGATCACAATTTCGTGCACCATTAGGCATCACCGTTGTCAATGGCCACCTGTCCTCTCAGTGAAAATGGTCCAATGCGTTGTCACTGCATGGCTAATCATCTGTCGGTTCTCGATCATACTGGAATAGGATCCATTGATCCTTTTGCGTCTGTCACTACGCCCAGCACTCGCGAGTTTGAAGTTCATCACAGTCATTCAATCCCTGAATCCTACTCAGAATACCACAGACAAGGTTTAGACTTTCCAGATTCTCAAGAATGGCCGTCCATGGGTTCTGACTTATACCACGAAGACACTAATAACTCGGACTCGGTCTCCTGTATTAGATATCCAAGAGATATCCATTCAATCTAAGGTAGAACAGAAGTGGTTGTCAGGTACGCGTTCATAAGTTGAGAATGATGATGACTGTCACGATCATCACATCCATCATATTGAAGTGCGAATGAATATCTTAGAAGCGGAATAAGTTGAATTGAATAGAAAAACAGTAGTACTTTGCATTAATCTTTGAGGAACAGCAGAGCTCCACACCTTAATCTATGGTGTGTAGAAACTCTACCGTTGAAAATACATAAGTGATGAAGGTTCAGGCATAGACGAATGGCCAGCCCCTCAAACGTGATCTAAAGATGAAACTAAAGATGTAAATACAATAGTAAAAAGTCCTATTTATACTAAACTAGTTACTAGGGTTTACAGAGATAAGTAAATGATGCAGAAATCCACTTCCGGGGCCCACTTGGTGTGTGCTTGGGCTGAGCATTGAGCTTTACACGTGTAGAGGCTTCTCTTGGAGTTGAACGCCAGTTTGTAACCTGTTTCTGGCGTTTAACTCCACTTCGCAACCTGTTTCTGGCGTTTGACTCTAGAATGCAGCATGGAACTGGCGTTCAACGCCAGTTTGCGTCATCTAAACTCGGGCAAAGTATGGACGATTATATATTGCTGGAAAGCCCTGGATGTCTAATTTCCAACGCAATTGAGAGCGTGCCATTTGGAGTTCTGTAGCTCCAGAAAATCCACTTTAAGTGCAGGAAGGTCAGAATCCAACAGCATCTGCAGTCCTTCTTCAACCTCTGAATCTGATTTTTGCTCAAGTCCCTCAATTTCAGCCAGAAAATACTTGAAATCACAAAAAAACACACAAACTTGTAGTAAAATCCAAAAATGTGAATTTTAATTAAAAACTAATAAAAATATACTAAAAACTAATTAAATTATACTGAAAACTATGTAAAAACAATGCCAAAAAGCGTATAAATTATCCACTCATCACAACACCAAACTTAAGTTGTTGCTTGTCCCCAAGCAACTGAAAATCAAATAGGATAAAAAGAAGAGAATATACTATAAATTCCAAAATATCAATAAAACTTAGCTCCAATCAGATGAGCGGGACTTGTAGCTTTTTGCCTCTTGAATAGTTTTGGCATCTCACTTTATCCATTGAGGTTCAAAATGATTGGCATCTATTGGAACTTAGAATACAGATAGTGTTATTGATTCTCCTAGTTCAGTATGTTGATTCTTGAACACAGCTACTTTATGAGTCTTGGCCGTGGCCCTAAGCACTTTGTTTTCCAGTATTACCACCGGATATATAAATGCCACAGACACATAATTGGGTGAACCTTTTCAGATTATGACTCAGCTTTGCTAGAGTCCCCAATTAGAGGTGTCCAGGGTTCTTAAGCACACTCTGTTTTTGCTTTGGACCTTGACTTTAATCGCTCAGTCTCAAGTTTTCACTTGACACCTTCACGCCATATGCACATGGTTAGGGACAGCTTGGTTTAGCCGCTTAGGCTAGGAATTTATTCCTTTAGGCCCTCCTATCCACTGATGCTCAAAGCCTTGGATCCTTTTTATTACCCTTGCCTTTTGGTTTTAAGGGCTATTGGCTTTTTGCTCTTGCCTTTTGGTTTAAAGAGCTTTTGGCTTTTTCTGCTTGCTTTTTCTTTTTCTCTTTTTTTTTCACCATTTTTTTTTCTGCAAGCTTTTGTATTCATACTTTTTCTTGCTTCTTGCTCCTCCCTCATAGCTCTTTGATCTTCTCTAATTTCATGGAGGATGATGGAGTGCTCTTGATACTCCACCCTTAGTTGTCCCATGTTAGAACTTAATTCTCCTAGGGAAGTGTTGATTTGTTCCCAATAATTCTGTGGAGGAAAGTGCATCCCCTGAGGCATCTTAGGGATTTCATGGTGAGGAATTTCCTCATGCTCATGTTGAGGTCCATGATCTTTTATTTGCTCCATCCTTTTCTTAGTGATGGGCTTGTCCTCTTCAATGAGAATGTCTCTGGCCTTAGGTGCCCTAGATGGTTATGGAAAAACAAAAAGCAATGCTTTTACCACACCAAACTTAGAAGGTTTGCTCATCCCCGAGCAAAAGAAGAAAGAAGTGAGTAGAAGAAGAAGAAAATGGAGGAGATTGAGGTGTGTGAATGGTTCGGTCAAGGGGGTTTAGGTGGTTATGATGGTTTTGGAGGAGTAATGGAGGTGATTGATGGAGGTTAATTAAGGAAGAGTGTTATGAAAAGGTGTGAAGATGAGAGAAGAAGTGGTAGGGATCCTGTGGGGTCCACAGATCCAGTGGGGCCAAGGACTTAACATCCCTGCTCTAATTAGGCGTGTAAAACGCCCTTGCTATGCAATCCTGGCATTTAACGCCAGACTGCTGCTTGTTTCTGGCGTTAAACGCCCAGATGTAGCCTGTTTCTGGCGTTTAACACCAGGCAGATGCTTGTTTCGGTGTTAAACGCCAGACAGATGCTTGTTTCTGGCGTTTAAATGCCAGACTGCTCTCCTCCAGGGTGTGCTATTTTCAATGCTGTTTTTCATTTTGTTTTTGATTTTTCAGTAGTTTTTGTGACTTCACATGATCATCAACCTAATAAAACACGAAATAACAAAAAGAAAATAAAATAGATATGATTAAATAACATTGGGTTGCCTCCCAACAAGCACTTCTTTAATGTCAATAGCTTGACAGTGAGCTCTCATGGAGCCTCACAGATGTTCAGAGCAAGGTTGGAACCTCCCAACACCAAACTTAGAGTTTGAATGTGGGGGTTCAACACCAAACTTAGAGTTTGACTGTGGGGGCTTTGATTGACTCTGCAGTGAGAGAAGCTTTTCATGCTTCCTCTCCATAGTTACAGAAGGAGATCCTTGAGTTTTAAACACAAGGTTGTCCTCATTCAGTTGAATGATCAATTCTCCTCTGTCCACATCAATCACAGCTCTTGTTGTGGCTAGGAAGGGTCTTCCAAGGATGATGGATTCATCCTCATCCTTCCCAGTATCTAGGATTATGAAATCAGCAGGGATATAAAGGCCTTTAACCTTTACTAGCATGTTCTCTACTTGTCCATAAGCCTGTTTTCTTGAGTTGTCTGCCATCTCTAATGAGATTCTGGCAACTTGCACTGATAAACCCATATTTCATGAGTTCTTTTGTGCTTAATTAGAGTGATTTATTCAACTCTTCACCTACTTATTCACATTAATTGCATGATTTTACCTTCCCTTCCTTATTATGTCATATTGTGAAAAACATGTTTCCTAAGCTTTAAAAATTAATTATTTTAATTACCTTTATTTCCATTCGATGCCGTGATTAGTGTGTTGAGTAGTTTCAGATTTTCTAAGGCAGAATGACTTAAAGGATGGAAAAGAAAACATACAAAAATGAAAGGAGAAAGCAAAACGGAGCTTTGAAGAAAACTGGTATTCACGCGATCGCATGGATGACGCGATCGCGTGCCAAGCACGAATCAGCAGCGACGCGGCCGCATGACTGACGCGGTCGCATGACTGACGCGACCGCGTGGAAAGGAAAAGCTCCAGATGACGCGACCGCGTGACCCACGCGGACGCGTGACAGAGGCCACGCACAAGAAATTACAGAATACGCCCCCAGCGAATTCTGAAGCCCTTTTTGGCCCAGATCCAAGTACAGACAGCATAGACCAGAGGTTATAAAGTGTGGGAATGCATCCATTCAAGAGAGCTCGCATATTTTACCTTTCAATGATTTAGATTTAGTTGAGAGGGAGATCTTCTCTCTCTCTCTCTGTTAGGATTTAGGATTTCTTCTTGTTTTAAGAGTAACTTTGGATCCCAGGTTTAATGTTCTTTTATTTTAGTTTTACTTTTATTTATTTATTCCAACATTTGAATTGATTATTATAATTTGATTTACGAATTATTCCATGTTACAGACAGTTATTTGAATTAATGATAATTGAGGTATTTTCAGTTTATGATTGTTCTCTTTGATTTAAGTCACCATTGCTTCCTATCTAAGGATATTTTTATTATTCCAGCAATTTTACTTTTTCCCCTTTTGGTTCTGGTTAAGAATTTAGTAACTCAACAGTTATTAAACTCAACATAATTAATAATCGTTATCTTGCTAATTGAGTTGGACTTAAGCAATCCCAACCTTTTCTTAGGAAATAAATAGGATTCAAAGGTCAATTTAATTAGTCCCCTGACTTTCCTTTGCCCTAGTAAAGGTTGACCAAGTGGAGTTTAGATTCAACTTTCATTATAGTTGAGAGAGATAACTACGTTGGACCTCCAACTTCTCTTACCTTGCCAAAAGTTTGCTTTACAGTATTTATTTATTTTTAATTGCCATTTACTTTCCCTGTCATTCAATTTACTTGCTTCTCATCTTCTAAACCCCGATTACAACCTCTATAGCCAATAATAAGAACGTACTTCCTCGCAGTTCCTTGAGAAGATGACCCGAGGTTTGAATACTCGGTTAACAATTTCTAAAGGGGTTTGTTACTTGTGACACCCAAAATGTTTGTACGAAGGGATTTTTGTTGGTTTAGAGACTATATCTACAACGCAACTCTTTCTATGAATCTCTTTACTGGTAAAAATCTCAACGTCATGCACCTCAAAGATTCCCAGTTTCTCCATTACAGAGAGTGGCATGAGGTTTAACCCTGACCCAAGGTTACATAGAGCTTTCTCAAAGGTCATGGTGCCTATGGTACAAGGTATTAAGAACTTTCCAGGATCCTGTTTCTTCTAAGGCATTCTCAGTTGATCCAGATCACTTAGTTCATTGATGAGCAAGGGAGGTTCATCTTCCCAAGTATCATTACCAAATAATTTGGCATTCAGCTTCATGATTGCACCAAGGTACTTGGCAACTTGCTCTTTAGTAACATATTCATTCTCTTCAGAAGAAGAATACTCATCAGAGCTCATGAATGGCATAAGGAGGTTCAATAGAATCTCTATGGTCTCTAGATGAGTCTCAGATTCCTTTGGTTCCTCAGAGGGAAAATCCTTGTTGATCACTGGACATCTTAGGAGGTCTTCCTCACTGGGATTCACGTCCTCTCCCTCCCTTGTAGGTTCGACCATGATGATTAAATCAATGGCTTTGCACTCTCTCTTTGGATTTTCTTCTGTATTGCTTGGGAGAGTACTAGGAGGAGTTTCAGTGACCCTTTTACTCAGCTGGCCCACTTGTGCCTCCAAATTTCTAATGGAGGACCTTGTTTCATTCATGAAACTCACAGTGGCCTTAGATAGATCAGAGACTATATTTGCTAAGCTAGATGGATTCTGCTCAGAATTCTCTGTCTGTTGCTGAGTGGATGATGGAAAAGGTTTGCTATTGCTAAACCTTTTTCTTCCATCATTATTAAAGCCTTGTTGAGGCTTTTGTTGATCCTTCCATGAGAAATTTGGATGATTTCTCCATGAGAGATTATAGGTGTTTCCATAGGGTTCACCCATGTAATTCACCTCTGTTATTGCAAGGTTCTCAGGATCATAAGTTTCTTCTTCAGAAGATGCCTCTTTAGTACTGTTGGATGATTCTTTCAATCCATTCAGACTCTGAGAGATCATATTGACTTGCTGAGTCAATATTTTATTCTGAGCCAATATGGCATTCAGAGTATCAATTTCAAGAACTCCCTTCCTCATAGGCGTCCCATTACTCACAGGATTCCTTTCAGAAGTGTACATGAACTGATTATTTGCAACCATGTCAATGAGTTCTTGGGCTTCTGTAGGCGTTTTCTTTATGTGAATAGATCCACCTGCAGAATGGTCCAATGACATTTTAGATAATTCAGACAGACCATCATAAATTATATCCAGGATGGTCCATTTTGAAAGCATGTCAGAAGGACACTTTTTGGTCAGTTCCTTGTATCTCTCCCAAGCTTCATAGAGGGATTCACCTTCCTTTTGTCTGAAGGTTTGAACATCCACTCTAAGTTTACTAAGCTTTTGAGGAGGAAAAAACTTGGCTAAGAAAGCCATGACCAGCTTATCCCAAGAGTTCAGGCTGTCTTTAGGTTGAGAGTCCAACCATATTCTAGCTCTGTCTCTTACAGCAAATGGGAAAAGCATAAGCCTGTAGACCTCGGGGTCAACCTCATTGGTCTTAACAGTATCACAGATCTGCAAGAATTCAGTTAAGAACTGAAAAGAATCTTCTGATGGAAGTCCATGAAACTTGCAATTCTGTTGCATCAGAGAAACTAATTGAGGCTTTAGCTCAAAATTGTTTGCTCCAATGGCAGGGATTGAGATGCTTCTTCCATGTAAGTTGGAATTTGGTGCAGTAAAGTCACCAAGCATCTTCCTTGCACCTCCACCATTGTTATTGGTTTCGGCCATCTCTACTTCTTTTTCGAAAATTTCAGTAAAGTTCTCTTCAGAGTGTTGTGTTTTAGCTTCTCTTAGTTTCCTCTTCAGAGTCCTTTCAGGTTCCATATCAGCTTCAACAAGAATGTTCTTATCCTTGCTCCTACTCATGTGAAAAAGAAGAGAACAGAAAATATGAAATCCTCTATGTCACAGTATAGAGATTCCTTTATGTGAGTAGAAGAAGAGGAGAATAGAAGAAGGAGAAGAGAAAAATTTGAATTAATTAAAATAAAATAAAAATATTTTTGTTTTTATTTTAAATATTAATTAAAATTCGAAAATTAAAAAGAAAAATTAAATTAAATTAAAATTTAAAATAATTAGTTAATTAAAAAGAATTTTGAAAAAGGGGAAAGGAGTTTTCGAAAATAAGAGAGAGAAAAGTAGTTATGTGGTTTTGAAAAAGATATGATTGAAATAGTAAACTTTTAAAATCAAACAAAAAGTTAAGTGGTTAATTGAAAAAGATTTGAAAATCAAATTTGAAAGGATAGAAAGTTAGAAAAGATATTGAAAATTGATTTTTTAAAAAAAAAAGATATGATTGAAATGATTGAAATTATTTTGAAAAAGATTTGATTGAGAAGATATGATTGCAATTTATTTTAAAAAAAAGATATGATTGAAGAATAAATTAAAAAGATTTGATTTTGAAAAAGATTTGAAAAAGATAGAATTTTTAAATTGAAAATTTGATTTGACTCATAAGAAACAATTAAATTTTAAAAAGTTTTGAAAAAGTCAACTCAAATTTTCGAAAATTTATGAGTGAAAAAGGGAAAGATATTTTTTTATTTTTGAATTTTTAATGATGAAAGAGAAAAAAGAAAAAGATATCCTTTTGATGTTTTTCTCTCTTTTTTTTTTTAAATAGCAAGAATGAAACAAAACATGAAGAATTAAGATCAAAACCAAAAATGCATGCAAAAACACTATGAATGTCAAGATGAACACTAAGAACAGTTTGAATGTCAAGATGAACACCAAGAACTTATTTTTTGAAAAACTTTCAAGAAAAGAAAATATGCAAGACACCAAACTTAAAAATTTTTATTCTTTAGACATTAATAATTCAAGAATGCATATGAAAAACAAGAAGAAACACCAAACAAGAAATTTTAAAGATCAAACAAGAAAACTTACCAAGAACAACTTGAAGATAATGAAGAACACCATGCATGAGTTTTCGAAAAATGCAAGAAAGAGATAAACATGCAATTGACACCAAACTTAAAAATTGACATAAGACTCAAACAAGAAACATAAAATTATTTTTGATTTTATGATTTTAAAGATTTTTTTTTTTTGGATTTTTTTCGAAAATTAATTGGAAAAAGCAAAATAAGGATTTCAAAATTTTTTTAATAGGAATTCCAGGAATCTTGCAGTGTTAGTCTAAAGCTCCAGTCCAGGAATTAGATATGGCTTACTAGCCAGCCAAGCTTTCAGTGAAAGCTCCGGTCCAAAATACTAGACATGGCCAATAGCCAGCTAAGCTTCAGCATACATAATTCAAGCATGTGAGGAGTAAGCCTCAATCCAAAAGAATTTAGACATGGCTTTACAGCTAGCCAGGCTTCAACGTGCTTCATGAAATACTAGAATTCATTCTTAAAAATTCTGAATAAAAATATATTTTTGAAAATATTTATTTTTTTATATTTTTTCGAAAATAAGAATAATAAAAACAAAAAGGTTAAAATTAAAATAAAGTTACCTAATCTGAGCAACAAGATGAACTGTCAGTTGTCCAAACTCGAACAATCCCCGGCAACGACGCCAAAAACTTGGTGTGCGAAATCGTGATCATTCCTTCCTTGGTAACTTCTTATACCCTGGGTCAAGCTGTCCGGCCCGGGATGTTTAACGACATGGCGACCGACCTCTTCAGGTCCGACTAGCCGACCTCTTCTCAAAGAGATCGGCCAAACCGACAGGAGAGCCCAATAGAGGACCCAAATCGAGGAACACGACTCAAATCCAAAGGCAATCCAAGCCTATAGAGATAAAGGCGGTTCCCTTGAAGATAAGCTGACTTCACCCAAAATAAGATAAAGATAAGATAAAATAACTAACTTATCTTATCAGAAAGGTCAGCCCCATCTACTATAAATACACTGGAGCACCCAGGTAAAACTCATACTCTGATTCTACATAAAACCTGTTTAATACCCATGCTAACTTAAGCATCGGAGTCTCTTGCAGGTACCCCCAACCTCTGGTGACCAAGGATCAGGAGTGTAGCCAGTCCAACAAGTCGGACACAACAGCTCCGGCTGCCACCAGCCAGCTGGACACGTCATCTCCGACCAGTACTGAAGATCTCATCCGAGATCGACCTACAGTTTCAGGTAACCCTCGGAACATTGGCGCCGTTGCCGGGGAACCTGGAAGTCATCCCAACACCATGGCGGACGGTCACGACAACGACCACGATTCAGATCTAGAAAACAGAACGCCGCACAAGAACGCAGACACTATGCTAAAGGATACTCCGGAATCCAAAGGGGACAAAAACTCATCAAATCCCGGGGTAATAAAAGCACTTCAAGATCGCTTAAAGCAACTTGAAAAAGAAACCCAACAACAACGAGAGGTTGGGAAGGATCTTCAAAGAGAGGTATGGCGACGTCGAGAACTGGAAGACAAACTACTGCAATTAGAAGCCGATCTCAAAGCAAAAACTCCTCGGGCCACTCCTGAGGAAAATTCACGCAAAGAACAAGATCCATTCACCAGGAAAATCATGAAAACCAAAATTCCAAAAGACTTCAAACTCCCGGATATGATTTTGTATGATGGTACCACAGATCCCAACCATCATCTCAGCAATTTCAGAAGCTGAATGTACCTCACCGACGCCTCAGATGTCGTTCGCTGCAAAGCTTTTCCAACAACTCTCACGAAGACAGCAATCAGATGGTTCGACAACTTACCTCCAAAGTCCATCTCAAACTTTGACGACCTGGCCAAAAAATTCCTAGCCAGATTCTCCATCCAGAAAGATAAGGCCAAACACGCCCCCAGTTTACTGGGGATCAAGCAAGGCGATCGGGAGAGCCTCCGCAACTACATGGAAAGATTCAACAAAACATGCATGGACATACAAAGCTTGCCAACAGAGGCCGCCATCATAGGACTCATCAACGGCCTACGAGAAGGACCTTTTAGCCAATCTATATCAAAGAAGTACCCTACCTCCTTAGACGAAGTGTAGGAGCGAGCAGAAAAATACATCAACATGGAAGAAAACGCTCAGTTGGGAGAAACCTCCAAATCCGGGGTCCCTAACCGAGATAAAGATAAGGAGTCCAAAAGGAAAAAAGATCGACAAGGGGAGAAAATAAAAAAATACCACAATTACACCCCTCTCAGGGTATCCTTAGTCGACGTATACAAAGAAGTCTGCCATACGGAGAGAATACCCCCAGCTCGGCCACTCAAAGGCAAAAGAGGAGGAGGAAACCAGAATGAGTATTGTGAATATCATCGAGTGCGAGGGCACTCCACCAACGAGTGCTTCGATTTAAAAAACATCATAGAAAAATTGGTGAGGGAAGGAAAACTAGATCAGTTTCTGGCCACCCGAGATGATGATCAAAGAAATGGACGAAGGGACGAAGATATCGGATGAACCGCGCGATCACCTCATACACCAGAAAGACACGTCCACATGATACACGGCGAATTTGCAGGGGGAGGAATCTCCAAATCATCTCGCAAAAGATATCTCAAAGAAGTATATCATGTTGAGGGAAAGGAGGAAGCACCCGACATCCCTGCAATCACATTCACTAAAGAGGACGCATCCGGTATCATCTCGGGACACGACGACCCATGGTCATCACCATCATATTGGCAAATGCCAATCTGCACCGCACATTAATAGACCAAGGGAGCTCTGCCGATATCTTATTCAAAGCTGTCTTCGACAAGCTTGGCCTAGAAGACAAAGAGCTTAAGGCATATCCGAACAATCTGTTCGGACTCGGAGATACCCCGGTACAACCACTGGGATACATATCACTACATACAACCTTCGGAAAGGGAAACCAATCCAGGACACTCAAAATAGACTACATTGTGGTCGACGTGAGTTCAGCCTACAACGCTCTAATAGGTCGGACAACACTAAATCAACTCGGCGCAATAGTCTCGACTCCACATCTATGCATGAAATTCCCAACTACAGAGGGGATAGCCACAATAAAAGCAGATCAAAAGATGGCACGTCGCTGTTATAACGAAAGTCTAAACCTCAGAGCAGAGGAGAAGAGTTTCATGCAATTGAGCTTGGCAGAGTTCAGAGACGAGAAGAACTCCGTCCGCAGCCAGAAGGTGAGATAGAGAAGGTTCAGATCGGAGACACCTCAGACAAAACAACTAATATCGACACGATCCTGAAAGGAGACTCAAAAGAATTACTGGTACAATTCTTACGAGACAATGTCGATCTCTTCGCATGGAAAGCCGCAGACATGCCAGGCATAGACCCCAAACTAATGTGCCACAAGTTGGCAGTCTATCCAGGATCTTGGCCGGTACAGTAGAGACGAAGAAAACTTGGGGCAGAGCGATCCCAAGCTGTGGAAGAACAGGTACAAGCATTACTGGAGGCAGGATTCATAAGAAAAGTCAAGTACCCATTATGGCTAGCCAACGTCGTCTTGGTGAGAAAATCAAATGGAAAGTGACGAATGTGCACCGATTACACCGATCTCAACAAAGCTTGCCCAAAAGATCCTTACCCACTCCCAAGTATCGACTCTCTGGTAGACGCTTCCTCCGGATATAGATACCTTTCGTTTATGGACGCATACTCGGGATACAACCAAATCCCCATGTATCCACCAGATCAAGAAAAGACTTCATTTTTAACGCCGAAAGTGAATTACTGCTACATTGTGATGCCTTTTGGTCTCAAGAATGCGGGAGCCACTTATCAAAGGCTAATGAATAAAGTCTTCTCAAATCACATCGGAAAAATCATGGAAGTCTATGTAGACGACATGTTAATAAAGACACAAAGCGAAGAGACATTTTTGTCCGACCTGGCTCAAGTGTTCGACACTATAAGGAAGCATGACATGCGACTCAATCCTGCGAAATGCACTTTTGCAGTAGAAGCAGGCAAATTCTTAGGTTTCATGCTCACACAAAGAGGAATTTAAGCAAATCCGGATAAATGTTAAGCCATACTCAACATGAAGAGCCCAACCTGTGTCAAAGAAGTACAGCAACTCAACGGGAGATTAGCCGCCCTATCCAGGTTCTTAGCAGGATCAGCGATAAGATCTCTCCCCTTTTATGCTACTTTGAGGAAGGGAAAGCAGTTCGAATGGACAACAGAATGTGAGCAAGCCTTCCAAAACTTCAAGGAATTCTTAGGACGGCCACCTATCTTATCTCGACCACGAGAAGGAGAACCGCTCATATTATATCTCGCAGTAGGAAACCAGGCAATAGCCTCAGCACTAGTCAGAGAAGACAAAAGTGGGCAACAACCCGTCTACTTCATTAGTAAAGCGCTACAGGGATCCGAGTTGAACTACCAGAAAATAGAAAAGTTTGCCTACACCCTCATTCTAACGTCTCGACGACTTCGCCCGTACTTCCAGGCTCACACCATTAGGGTTCGAACCAACCAGCCCATAAAAGGAATATTGCAGAAAACAGATCTGGCAAGCAGAATTTTACAATGGGCAGTCGAGCTATCCGAGTTCGACCTCCAATATGAAGCTCGGACGGCCATCAAATCACAATATCTGGCCGACTTCATCGCAGAATTCACAGATGCCCTGGAAATTCCCACAGAATGGAATCTCTATGTGGACGGTTCTTCAAATAAGACTAGAAGCGGCGCAGGTGTGATAATAGAAAGAAACCAAGGAACCCAAGTTGAGCTCTCCCTCAAGTTCGGGTTCCCGGCTTCAAACAACCAAGCGGAATATGAAGCGTTATTAGCTGGTTTGAAGTTGGCTAAAGAGGTTGGAGCTCAAAAACTCAACATCTACAGTGATTCACAAGTAGTCACCTCACAGATAACGGGGAGCTACCAAGCTAAAGATCCCACCATGAAAAAGTATTTGGATAAAACCAAAGAACAGCTCGGACTCCTCGGGGAATATAAGATCTACCACATACCCCGCGAACAAAATGCCCGAGCTAACGCACTCTCGAAACTAGCCAGCACCAAACCAGGGGGCAATAATAGAAGCCTCATCCAGGAAATGATACAGAACCCGTCAATCTCGGAAGAAGAAAAAATCCTAGCCATAACAGATCGGGATCAAGGATGGATGACTCCTATAATTAACTACCTCAAAGCAGAAACACTTCCCACGGACGAAAAAAGAGGCGAAGAGGTTAAAACGGGAGGCTCAGTACTACACCATCATAAACAACACCTTATATAAAAGAGGGATCTCAATACCACTACTAAAATGTGTGCGACCTCCAACACAAGGGAAGTTTTAGAAGAAGTACACAGTGGTATTTGTGGCAATCATCTCGGGGCACAAGCTCTCACCAAAAAGGTACTGCGGGCGGGATTCTACTGGCCAACCCTACAGAAAGAAGCTATAGAATTTGTAAAGACATGGCCACCATGCCAGAAACATGCCAACTTCCCCATCGCCCCGCCAGAAGAGCTCATCAGTGTAACCTCGCCCTGGCCATTTGCAAAATGGGGACTTGATCTTCTCGGACCCTTTCCCCAGGGATCAGGACAAGTAAAATTCCTCATAGTCAGAGTAGACTATTTTACAAAATGGATTGAGACAGAGCCCCTAGCCGACGCCACCGCTCAAAGAAGCTGGAAATTCCTATACAGGAACATTGTCACGAGGTTCGGGGTTCCATACTCCATCACTACAGACAATGGCACTCAATTCACAGACGCAGGCTTCAGGAGACTAGTAACCGACTTGAATATAAAGCACCAGTTCACCTCCGTCGAACACCCTCAAGCCAATGGACAGGCCGAAGCCGCCAACAAAGTCATATTGGCTGGGTTGAAACGGAGACTACAAGATGCAAAGGGAGCTTGGGCTGAAGAACTTCCACAAGTCCTATGGGGATATCGAACAACGCCACACTCCACGAAAAATGAATCACCCTTTCGATTAGCATATGGAGTGGAGGCAATGATCCCAGTAGAGATCGAGGAAGGGTCATCTAGAGTAGTCCACTACAATGAAGAGGCCAACTCTCAACTTCAGAGAGAAGAACTCGACCTACTACCCGAAATCCAAGAAAAAGCTCGGATTAGGGAAGAAGCACTAAAACATCGGATGGCTTCCAGATATAATCAAAAGGTAGTGCCGAGAAGTTTCGCAGAGAATGATCTCATCTTAATCTGAAATGATATTGGGACGACTCGACCAGGAGAAGGAAAGTTAGCAGCAAACTGGAAAGGACCCTACCGAGTTGTAGAAGTACTCGGGAAGGGCTACTACAGACTGTCCGAACTCGACGGACGAGAGCTTCCCAGATCATGGTACGCCAGCAACCTAAGAAGGTATTACAGTTAGAAAAAGTAAAAGATCTCATTATTGGATGCACTCTTTTTCCTGAAAAGGTTTTTTAATGAGGCACCAAGTGAGACTCAGACACTATCCGACTTATAGGGATGAAAAATTCCCGCATGTATATATTTGCACTTTCTTTTAAACAAAATATATTTTTAAATATTCTACAAATGTCCAAGACGCATTAATCTGAAGCATTCATCGTCCGATTATAAAGCAACAGATCGGCATAAAGTGAAAAATAATTTCACTGCACGATCACGATAAAGACAATCGTCTGATAAAGGTGAAAACGCGATTCACCTAAAAGACGATCTAAAGATAGCAACCACCTTCTACAAATCGGCAAAGATGAACACAGAATAATGTAAGAAGTTTAAAGAAGTTAAAGAAGTCGGCCTCCTACAAAACAAGTTATAAAAGTAATCCCTGAAAGAGACCTGACAAAGGTCCAAGAAAGAGGATTACAAAAATAACTTAGAAGAGGACGACGAAAAGAAGTCAGCCTCCTACAAAACAAGTTATAAAAGTAATCCCTGAAAGAGACCTGACAAAGGTCCAAGAAAGAGGATTACAAAAATAACTTAGAAGAAGACGACGTGAAGAAGTCGGCCTCCTACAAAACAAGAGTAATCCCTGAAAGAGACCTGACAAAAGTCCAAGAAAGAAGATTACAAAGATAACTTGGTAGAAGACAACATAAAGAAATCGGTTATGAAACGCTGAAAATACAAGCAAGAGCGAGAAAACCGAAAAACAAATCGGACCCACACAGCCACAACCTCAAAGGATCCAAGCTGCAAACTGTAAAGTACAAAGCAATCCAAAGAGGCCAAGCCGCAAGGTTCCAACACTCCTAGAAACTAGAAGAGATACCAAGTCAAGCGCAAAAAAGCATGATATAATCTACAAAGTTATAAAGCTTCAGAGGCCACCAAAATTTACCTCAAAAAAGCTAGCAAGCTACTGTTGTTCTTTAAAAGTAAAAGTTGCTAGACAAGCAACTAGAAAGTGTCGGCAATTAACAAAACAATAAAAGTTTAAGAGCCCATAAGCCAGGCCAGCTGCACAAATATCCAGAGAGAAATCAGCAAACATCGGGAGCCTTCTTGGTAGCATCAGGACAAGGAGAAGGAGGGCGAGTCTGAATAGGCACAGCATCCATAGTCCCATCCTCCCAGTTCAGAATCTGGCAATCCGGATCAGACACAACCGGAGGAGCGGAAGAGGTCGACACTTTGGCAGAGGACACAGGGGGAGGTTCAACATCATCATCCTCGTCATCAGGGACAATCTTGCCATCCCTGACAACGTTATCTAGGCTGAAGAGGGTAAGGTCGGCCTCGGGAGCAATAACCCAAACTTGTCCTTTCAGGTTCTCGTAAGCAGCAGTCACACTGCCAACTAGATGACCCTGAAGCTCAGAGTAATCTACCTGGGCACTCTCCAGCTCCTCCCTCAGGCGCACCACCTCCCGATAAGACGTCACATAAATGTCCTTATGTCTCATAGCCGTATCCTTGGCCAGCCTCACAGAAGCCGCCAGAGAAAGGGAACTCGCCTTCTCAGTCTCTAAATCCTTCTCCAACTTGGCAACCTTTACCTCAAGCTCCTCCTTAAGGCCCTTCATCCGGTCGAACTCTTGCTTTGCCTCCTCCATAAATTCTTTGGTGGCATGGAGAGGAAGATTCTGGACAGTTCGGTACAGAGCATCTCCCATATACGCCATCTTAATGCTGTTTTGGGTCATAAATTCCAGATGGCGAAGGATGGACACATCGTCCATCGGAAGGGCACCATAGGGACCAATTTGCTGATCCACGTATTCAATTGCATTAAAGTCGGGAGCATCAAGGTTAAAAGGCTCAGCTGTTTTCTGTTTCTTATTGGGAAGAACGCCAGAAGGAGCGACAGAAGTCAGGAGAGGGTCAGCCAGACGAACTCGGAGAGTGGGGATCACCTTCCTCGGAGAACTCGGCATGGACGGCTTCACGCGCACTTGGGAAGATCCCTCCCCGGCCGCCTTGGCCGAGATGCTTTTAGCAGCAGTCGCCTTCTGTGCTCTTTTGAAAGCCTTCATGGATTCATTATTCTTCATTGCCTCTGCAAAACACAACAGTAAGAAATGAAGCTGCAAGTCGGAAAGGCATTTACAAGCAAAATAAACAGATAATAAAGGGAAAATCAGGAATGCAAAATACCCAGCTCGGTTTGAAGAAGAGAGGAATTGGTTAAAATTTTCTTTGTATCGAGATGGGGAGGCTGACCCCAGTGTTCTTCCAAGACGGTCACAAAATCCCGCTCAGTTTCATCCAACATCTCCCACGTGTATCGGGACACTCGCACATCTTTTTGCCATTCCAAGGGAAAGGCGGGCTCATCATTCTCATCCAGAAAAAAGGGCCGAGCTCTTCAACAGCTCGGACCTTGAAAAAGTAATTTTTAAAATCACGGAACGATTCGTCAAACATAGAAAAGACCTTCTTCCCCTGGGAAGATCGAAAGGAGACCCAAGCCGCCTTCTTTTTTACTACTCCAGGCTTCGTCAAAACAAATAAATAGAAGAAGAGAGATTGCGAGGCGGGAACACCAAAACCATTGCACAACAATTGAAAAATTTTTATGAAGCCCCAGGAATTAGGGTGAAGTTGAGAGGGAGCAACATTACAAGACCATAACAGGTTGGTCTCAAATTCAGTAAAGGGAAGGGTGATACCCAGCTGACCAAAAAAGAAGTCATAAGCATAGAAAAAAGGGCGATCTCTAACAACCCGAGTAGAGAAACAAACTCTCTCTTCAGAAGAGGGAGGGACAAGTTCATAATTCTTCTCATCGCCGGCATTACTACAGACCCTATGAAACTGCCTAAGCAGCGCACAAAACTCGGAATCAGCCAAAGAGACACACATAAGAACCATTGAGTCCACCCAATCGGCCATGCCTTCAGGAACTTGGGAAGACATCTCTACAACGTTATGGCGAGTAGACATGAGGCCAACTAATCCTACAATAAGAAAAGAAGATAGGATTACTAAAAGAAAAAATATCTCGGACGAGGGGCAAAAACAACTCGACTAATATGATACAGACGAACAAACAGAAAAGGAAAACCCCAAGACTCAAACCAAAGTCCCGGGGCATCCTTTGGAGGCAGTAACAAACCAAGGTTAAAAGGAAATTCCTACAGATTACGTCCCAGCACTCATCAAACAAGAAAAAGGTTTCAAAGGAAGTAAAATCACAAAAATCACTACCTTTCTACAGTCTATCAGCAAAAAGCATGGTCAAACATAAAAAATGCCAAGAAAAAATCATCAAAGGCCCAACCTTTTTCACAATCAAGTAAAAACCACCATCAAAGGCGCAAGCAGAAACGGCGACAACATGCAAAAGCCCTAGAAAAAGTTTAAGCAACAAGAAAAGCAAAAAGGATCTTACAGAAGATGAAGAAACCCCTAGAACACACAACAATTAGGTAAAATAAAAACAGAAATATCCAAACTTTCTCTAAAGGAAAATCAAAACTTGATCACAAAGCCAAAGCAACAAAAGAGAAAGAAAATACGAATGGAACTCACCTGGAGAAGGAAGAAGCTTCGGAGGAAAGAAGGAGGCGTAAATATGGAAGCTGCCCAGAAAATTCACCAAGCGACGCCGCAACGTGAGAAAAAGCAGAAATGAGGGCAAAAAACAAAGAGCGAGAGAACAAAGGAAGAAAATGTGAAGAAGTTACAAAGGAGCAAAGAAGAGAAACCGTTTTTGGGTTTTCAAAATCAAAAGCTTCAAAGGAAAAACGGGGCAATTAATGCTAATTAATGAAAGTATTAAATCCTCACATGTTTCCAAAGCACTGATGTGAAAGCGCGCGCTTTTAGAGAAAAACGTTCTACATTCAAAAGATTCTACAAAAAGGGAAAAATCGACGAAATGCTTGAGTTTGGCTCCACTATAGAAGGACCTAAGTCAAAGACTCGACCTCAAAAAAGAAGACCGAGCTCAAGCAGGGGCACTGTTCATACCCTGGGTCAAGCTGTCTGACCCGGGATGTTTAGCGACATGGCGACCGACCTCTTCAGGTCCGACTAGCCGACCTCTTCTCAAAGAGATCGGCCAAACCGACAGGAGAGCCCAATAGAGGGTCCAAATCGAGGAACACGACCCAAATCCAAAGGCAATCCAAGCCTATAGAGATAAAGGCGGTTCCCTTGAAGATAAGCTGACTTCACCCAAAATAAGATAAAGATAAGATAAGATAACTAACTTATCTTATCAGAAAGGTCAGCCCCATCTACTATAAATACACTAGAGCACCCAGGTAAAACTCATACTCTGATTCTACATAAAACCTGTTTAATACCCATGCTAACTTAAGCATCGGAGTCTCTTGCAGGTACCCCCCCACCCTCCGGTGACCAAGGATCAGGAGTGTAGCCAGTCCAACAAATCAGACACAATAGCTCCGGCTGCCACCAGCCAGCCAGACACGTCATCTCCGACCAGTACTGAAGATCTCATCCGAGATCGACCTACAGTTTCAGGTAACCCTCGGAACAGTAACGCCGCTAAAAACTCAATACGCACGTTCATATTCTTAATTATGTTTTACAACTTCGTACAACTAACCAGCAAGTGTACTGGGTCGTCCAAGTAATAAACCTTACGTGAGTAAGGGTCGATCCCACGGAGATTGTCAGCTTGAAGCAAGCTATGGTCACCTTGTAAATCTCAGTCAGGCGGATTCAACTGATTTTATGAATTGATAAGTAAAAGATAAATAAAATATAAAATAGGATAGTGGTACTTATGTAATTCATTGGTGAGAATTTCAGATAAGCGTATAGAGATGCTTTTGTCCCTCTGAACCTCTGCTTTCCTGCTGTCTTCATCCAATCCTTCCTACTCCTTTCCATGGCAAGCTGTATGTTAGGCATCACTGTTGTCAATGGACACCTGTCCTCTTAGTGAAAATGGTCCAATGCAATATCACTGCATGGCTAATCATCTGTCAGTTCTCGATTATACTGGAGGAACAGCAGAGCTCCACACCTTAATCTATGGTGTGTAGAAACTCTACCGTTGAAAATACATAAGTGATGAAGGTTCAGGCATGGCCGAATGGCCAGCCCCACAAACGTGATCTAAAGATGAAACTAAAGATATAAATACAATAGTAAAAAGTCCTATTTATACTAAACTAGTTACTAGGGTTTACAGAGATAAGTAAATGATGCAGAAATCCACTTCCGGGACTCACTTGGTGTGTGCTTGGGCTGAGCATTGAGCTTTACACGTGTAGAGGCTTCTCTTGGAGTTAAACGCCAGTTTGTAACCTGTTTCTGGCGTTTAACTCCACTTCGCAACCTGTTTCTGGCGTTTGACTCCAGAATGTAGCATGGAACTGGTGTTCAACGCCAGTTTGCGTCATCTAAACTCGGGAAAAGTATGGACTATTATATATTTCTGGAAAGCCCTGGATGTCTGCTTTCCAACGCAATTGAGAGCGTGCCATTTGGAGTTCTGTAGCTCCAGAAAATCCACTTTGATTGCAGGGAGGTCAGAATCCAACAGCATCTGCAATCCTTCTTCAACCTCTGAATCTGATTTTTGCTCAAGTCCCTCAATTTCAGCCAGAAAATACCTAAAATCACAGAAAAATACACAAACTCATAATAAAGTCCAAAAATATGAATTTTAATTAAAAACTAATAAAAATATATTAAAAACTAATTAAATTATATTGAAAACTATGTAAAAACAATGCCAAAAAGCGTATAAATTATCCGCTCATCAGCAACCATCACAATAAGCTCATTTTCCTCTTCAAGAATCTTCTTCATGTGTAATAAACCACATGCAGAGTGATCCAGTGACATCTTGGCCATCTCAGAGAGGCCATCATAAAAGATCTCCAGCCTGGTCCAATCTGAAACCATGTCGGGAGGGTATCTCCTTATCATCTACTTGTATCTCTCACAGGCTTTATAAAGGGACTCTCCCTCTTTCTGTCTGAAGGTTTGGACATCCACTCTAAGCTTACTCAGCTTTTGGGGTGAAAAAAATTTGGTCATAAATTCATTGAGCACCTTGTCCCATGTGTCCATTCTCTCCTTAGGCTGAGAATCCATCCATAGCTTTGCTCTGTCCCTTACAGCAAAAGGAAAGGGCATGAGCTTGTAAACCTCAAGGTTCACTCCATTCGTCTTAACAGTGTCACAGATTTGTTGGAAGTCAGATATAAATTTGTTGGGGTCCTTTTGCGGGAGTCCACGAAACTGATAGTTCTGCTACACCAGAGTGACGAATTGAGGCTTGAGCTCGAAATTATTGGCACCAATGGTAGGTACAGATATATTGCGCCCGTAGAAGTCAGATGTGGGTGCAGTGTATGAGCCAAGAACCTTTCTTGCTTACTCTTCAACATTCGAATTCCCTCTATTAGCTGCCATAGAGGTTTCTTCAACTTCCTTCTGAAATTTTTCCTTAAGATTTTCTCCAGCTTTGTAAGCTTTAACTTATTGCAAACGCCGCCTCAAGGTTCTTTCAGGTTCAAAATCAAACTCGAGAAGGAGTTCTTTATCCCTGTTCCTGCTCATAAACAACAAGAAACAAAGAAAAAGTGGGAGTCTCTATGTCAGAGTATAGAGAACTCCCAGTGAGATATCCTATGAAAAAAAATAGTAAAATAGAATAAAACAAGTTAAACAATTAACAAAAGGATTCGAAAATAAGTGTCCAAAATATACCCTAAAAACTTTCAAAAATTAAAAAGAAAAGGGTTCAAGAATTTTCGAAATTCAAAAAGAAAGGAAAAACACTAAAGGGACACCAAACTTAAAATAAAAAAATAAGAGAAAATAAATAAGGAAAAATTCTAAAATAAAGAGAAATAAGTAAAATTAAAAATCGAAATTTAAAAGAAAAGGTAAATAAACAAGAACTAATAAAAATACTTAATCTAGGCAACAAGACAACTGGTAGTTGTCAATCACGAACAATCCCCGGCAACGGCGCCAAAAACTTGGTGCGCAAAATTAGAACTCGCACAACTTAATCGGCAAGTGCACCGGGTCATCCAAGTAATACCTCAGGTGAGTGAGCGTCGATCCCATGAGGATTGTCGGACTGAGCAAGCAATGGTTATCCTATTGGACTTAGTCAGGCAAACAGTAAAAAGAGTTGTTGCTGAAAACGCATAAAACAAGATAATAAAGAAAGCAATTAAAGGTGTGGTGTAAAATCAATATAAGAAAACAGTTAAGGTCTCGGGGATGTTTATCTTTCTGGATTAAAACTTCTTACTAACTATTTTAATAATGAATTATTCATTCTATGGTAAACTGTAAGTGATTAAACCCTGATCCCTTAATGATTTAATCTCCTTTGATCCTCATCAAATTCCACTCCCGTGGTCATTCAATTCAGATTGGAGGGTGAAGTTCAGAAAGCTAGTTATTGCTTATCCCCATCAGGTTGTGTGGTTAGCCATCTAGGAGGCGTGTTCTCAAGCTATAGTTCAAGCGAGATAACTCTCCTGAGAATCACAAGAACTCATGTAGAAAAATGGTCATACTTCCGTTTCACCTAGTTACATAAGATTAAGAATGAAAATAATACCTTAGAATTGAATCAAACATATATTAAAATAGAAGAATAATAACGCCAGTTTGGGCATTAAACACCCAAGGAGGAGATGCGCGCTTCTGGTTTATGCCCCTCTGTTGGCGTTAAACGCCAGCGTTTTTCTTTCTTACTTCAAGCTTCTTCAAACTGCTCCGAATTTCACCTAAAATCATAAAAAAACAAGAAAAACTCAAAGTAGCATCCAAAGGTAATTTTTGCACTAAAATTAAGTAAAAATAAATAAAATCTAACTCAAAACAATATAAAAATAGCTAGAAAAAGGGTATAAGATGCTCACGCATGACATGATACACAACCCAAGGAGAGCCTGGATACATGGGATAATGTCATCAATAAATTCTTGACTAAATTCTTTCCACCTAAGAGACTGACCAAGATGAGGACTAATGTTCAAACCTTCAAGCAACAAGAGAGTGAATTTCTCTATGAAGCTTGGAAAAGGTACAAGGTTATGCTCAGAAAGTATTCTCCTGACATGTTTTCGGACTGGATATAATTGTAGATCTTCTATGATAGGATTACTCAGGCCGTCAGGACCTTTTTAGATAATGCTGCAGGGGGATCCCTTCATATGAAGAAAACCATTAAAGAGGCTCTAGAGTTGATTGAGATGGTCGCTAACAACCAATACTTATACTCTTCTGAGAGGATCGCCATGAGAAAGGAAGTCATGGTCCATTTTCATCTGAACAGGTTAATTATGTGGGCGATTCCTCTAGACCCCCAATAATGATCCTTTTTCCAACACTTACAACCCGGGGTGGAGAAATCACCCAAATTTCGGGTGGGAAAATCAACCACAGAGGCACCAGAATTTTAATAACAATCATGGCCATTAGAATAAATCTAATCAAAGTAATTTCAAAAACAACAATCCACCATCCAGTTCTCAGAGATGTTCTGACTTGGAAAGTTTAGTTGCTGAACTCTCCAAGAATACTATTAGTTTCATATAGGAAACCAGAGCTTCAATTAGGAATTTGGAGGTTCAGATGGGTCAAATAGCCACAAAAGTTGCTGAAATTGATAAGAGGTCCACCAATATCTTTCCTAGTAACATAATTCCAAATCCAAGAGAGGACGGAAGCACAAGTTATTGAGGAGCCAGTTAAAAAAGAAGCTCTGGGAAAGGCACAAGCCAAGGAGAAGCACGCCCCTGAGAGACACCCTGATAATCCTTTTCTGGATGATGTCCAGCAATACAAAGTGAAAATTCCAGTGCCTGAGTATAAACCCAAAATTCTATATCCTCAGAAGCTTCAAAGGGAGACTAAGGACAAGCAGTTTTCAAATTTCTTAGAAGTCTTCAGAAAGTTGTAAATTAATATTCCTTTTGTTAAGGTTTTGGAGTATATTCCTCTCTATGTTAAATTCATAAAGGAGTTGCTTTCCAAGAAGAGGACTTTAAAGAGAGATGAGACAGTGGTCCTGACCAAGGAATGTAGTGCCATAATTTAGAGCAATTTGCCAAAGAAAATACCAGATTCAGGGAGCTTTCAAATTTCATGTACCATGGAAGCACAACCTTTGAGAAATTCTTATGTGATCTTAGTGCAAGAATCAATTTAATGCCTCTATCTGTGATGAAGAAACTACAAATCAAAAAAGAGCAACCAACAAGGATAGCACTACAAATGGCAGATAAACCTTTGAAGCATGCACATGGAATAGTAAAGAATATCTTGGTCAAAGTGGAAAGTTCTTCCTCCCAGTAGATTTTGTAATTCTTGACATGGGAGAGGATGAAGATACCTCTATAATCCTAGGAAGGCCATCCCTAGCCACTGGGAAAGCTCTGATTGATGTGGAAGAAGGTGAATTGATGCTGAGGGTGCATGAGGAGCATTTGAGCTTCAAGGTTTTTAAACCCATACATCGCTCAGGTGAAGAAGGCAATTGCATGAAGACTGAGTTTATTGATCCAAGTCTCCAAGAACCCTCTGATGATGTAAAACGAAGTTGCAGCTCAAGCCTCCTTTGGTGAGAATCAATACAATTCTCCCTGACATCAAACCTAATTTTGGTATTGGGTGGGCGTCATCCACCAAAGAGGAAGTTCCCAAGAAGAAAGTGTCCGGGAGATGGAGAAACAAAAGATCCCCACTGAAGGTTTCTTTCTAGGGATGAAGGTGGTGTTGCTCGTAATCCATTGTTGCCTTATACAGTAAATAGAATCCTCTCTCTTGAGCATATTGAGCTACTTTATGGGAACACAGGGAGAAAATTCACAGTAAAAGGGGAGGAGTTGAAGCTCTATGATCAACCCCCACCTTAACAAGAAATCAACCGTCAAGCTAGTGACGTTAAAGAAACACTTGTTGGGAGGCAATCCAATCTTTAGTATTGATGAGCGGATAATTTATACGCTTTTTGGCATTATTTTCAGTATGTTTTTAGTAGAATCTAGTTACTTTTAGGGATGTTTCCATTAGTTTTTATGCTAAATTCACATTTCTGGACTTTACTATGAGTTTGTGTGTTTTTCTGTGATTTCAGGTATTTTCTGGCTGAAATTGAGGGACTTGAGCAAAAATCAGATTCAGAGGTTGAAGAAGGACTGCTGATGCTGTTGGATTCTGACCTCCCTGCACTCAAAGTGGATTTTCTGGAGCTACAGAACTCAAAATGGCGTGCTTCTAATTGCGTTGGAAAGTAGACATCCAGGGCTTTCCAGTAATATATAATAGTCCATACTTTGACTGAGTTTAGACGATGTAAAAGGGTGTTGAACGCCAGTTCTACGCTGTTGTCTGGAGTTAAATGCCAGAAACAAGTCACAAACCAGAGTTGAACGCCAGAAATACGTTACAACCTGGCGTTCAACTCCAGAAAGAGCCTCTGCACGTGTAACATTCAAGCTCAGCCCAATCACACACCAAGTGGGCCCTGGAAGTTAGATTGAATGAGTATCTCTTGGATCTCTTAATCAGAATCTTCGTGGTATAAGCTAGATTGATGGCGGCATTCATGAGAGTCTGGAAAGTCTAAACCTTGTCCGTGGTATTCCGAGTAGGACTCTGGGATTGAATGACTGTGACGAACTTCAAACTCGCGAGTGATGGGCGTAGTGACAGACGCAAAAGGAGGGTGAATCCTATTCCAGTATGATCGAGAACCTCAAATGATTAGCCGTGCTGTGACAGAGCATTTGGATCATTTTCACAAGAGGATAGGATGCAGCCATTGACAAGGGTGATGCCTCCAGACGATTAGCCATGCAGTGACAGCGCATCGGATCATTTTCCAGAGAGGGTAGCCATTGACAATGGTGATGTCCTTACATAAAGCCAGCCATAGAAAGGAGTAAGACTGATTGGATGAAGACAGCAGGAAAGCAGAGGTTCATAGGAACGAAAGCATCTCTATGCATTTATCTGAAATTCTCACCAATGATTTACATAAGTATTTCTATCCTTATTTTATTATTTATTTTCGAAAACTCCATAACCATTTTATATCCGCCTGACTGAGATTTACAAGGTGACCATAGCTTGCTTCATACCAACAATCTCCGTGGGATCGACCCTTACTCACGTAAGGTTGATTACTTGGACGACCCAGTGCACTTGCTGGTTAGTTGTATCGAAGTTGTGAATGAAAAACAATTTATTAAGACGTGCGTACAGAGTTTTTGACGCCGTTGCCTGAGATCACAATTTTGTGCACCAAGTATCCTTTGATTTTATATTCATTTTGATTTTGTTTATGTTATTATGGTTATTTGTAGTTTTTCTTCGTTTTACATGTGTTTTGATCATGCAAAGTGTTTAAAACAGGAGTAGATGCGTTCGGAATAACGTACAAACCACCTTGGAGGGAATTGCTTTCGGGTTCCCTGGCGCCAAACTTGGCCATCTTGCGTTTGGCGCCGTGGCAGGTGTTCCAAGGGAGATTCATTCTGGATGGGTGGCGCCAAACTTGGCCATCTGGAGTTTGGCACCGTGGCACACATTCCAAGGGAGTTTTACTCTAGATAGTTGGCGTAAAACTTGGCCATCTGGCATTTGGCGCCAGAAAATTTTTTTTAAATTGAGGGTTGAGTGCCAAACACCACATCACTGGCATTTCACACTAGGTATGTCCAATGCTTCTATTCAACTCGGGAGGGTCAGTGCCAAATGCCGCATCACTAGCTTTTGGCGCCAGGTGCGCTAAAAGAGGCTCTTCATAAAAAGAATTTGATGAGCGGATAATTTATACCCTTTTTTAGCATTGTTTTTACATAGTTTTTAGTATGTTTTAGTTAGTTTTTATTATATTTTTATTAGTTTTTATGCAAAAATCACATTTCTTGACTTTACTATGAGTTTGTGTGTTTTTCTGTGATTTCAGGTAATTTCTGGCTGAAATTGAGGGGCCTGAGCAAAAATCTGATTCAGAGGCTGAGAAAGGACTGCAGAAGAGAATCCAAAGAGAAAGTGCAAGGCCATCAATATGTCCAAAATGGCCGAACCTATAGAGGGGGGAGAGGCAGTGATTTCCAGTGAGGAAGACCTCAATGGACATCCACTGGCCACTAAGGAGTTCCCTAATGAGGAACCAAGGCAATCTGAGGCTCATACAGAGACCATAGAGATTTCACTGAACTTACTATTTCCATTCATGAGCTCTAATGAGTATTCTTCCTTTGAAGAGGATGAAGATATTGTTGAAGAGCAAGTTGCTCAGTATCTAGGAGCAATCATGAAGTTAAACGCCAAGTTATTTGGTAATGAGACTTGGGAGGATGAACCTCAATTGCTCATCAATGAAATGAATGCTCTGGGTCAACTGAAATTACCTCAGAAGAAACCGTACCCTGGAAAGTTCTTAATACCCTGTACCATAGGCACCAAGACCTTTGAGAAAGCTTTGTATGACCTGAGGTCAGGAATAAACCTCATGACACTCTCTGTAATGGAAAAACTAGGGATCTTTGAGGTACAAGCTGCAAGAATCTCACTAGAGTTGGCAGACAAATCAAGGAAACAGTTTTATGAACTTGTAGAGGATGTCTTAGTGAAGGTTGAAGGCCTGTACATCCCTGCTGATTTCATAATCCTAGACACTGGAAAGGATGAGGATAAATCCATCATCCTTGGAAGACCCTTCCTAGCCACAACAAAAGCTGTGATTGATGTGGACAGAGGAGAGTAAGTCCTTCAATTGAATGAGGACTACCTTGTGTTTAAGGCTCAAGGATATTCTTCTGTAACCATGGAGAGGAAGCATGAAAAGCTTCTCTCAATACAGAGTCAACCAGATCCCCCACACTCAACTTCTGAGTATGGTGTTGGGAGGCCATCATTAAGTTCTAAGTCTCTGTGAAGCTCTCTAAGAGCTCACTGTCAAGCTATTGACATTAAAGAAGCGCTTGTTGGGATGCAACTCAATGTAATTAATTATATTTATTTGTTTTTCCATTGTTATTTTATGTTTTCTTTAGGTAGATGATCATCTGGAGTCATAAAAACAACTGCAGAATTAAAGCAGAATCGAAAACAGCATCAAAAACAGCACACCCTAGAGAACAGGCTTACTGGTGTTTAAACGCCAGTAAGGATAGTAGAATGGGCGTTTAACACCCAGTCTAGCAGCATTCTGGGCGTTAAATGCCAGAAAAGGGTGTCTGGCTGAAGGCTGGCGTTAAACGCTAGAATAGGCAGACAGACTAGCGTTTAACGCCGGAAAAGGGTGTTTGGCTGGCGTTAAATGCCAGAAAGGGGCATCAAACTACCGTTTAACGCCAAACACCTCTCTTTCTCTACTCTTCACACCTTTTCATAACACTCTTTGCCAAATACCCTTGACCAATCCAATCACCACCTCTTTCCCAAACACCATTCACCTATCAAATCCTACCCTCTTCCCTATAATCTCTTCACCACTCATATCTATTCACACCTCTCCATAACCCACCAACCCCACCTACCTCACCATGAAAATTCAAACCATTTTCCTCCCAAACCCAACCCCTCATACATGACTTTCCTCTCTCTCTCTCTCTCTCTCACCCTATAAATACCACTCCTTACCACCTTCATTTTCACACATCATACACACTTATCCCCCCTTGGCCGAACCCAACACACCCCTCCATCTCCCCTATTTCTTCTTCTTCTCTCCATTTATTTCTTCTTTTGCTCAAGGACGAGCAAACCTTTTAATTTTGGTGTGAAAAAAGCTCTACTTTTTATTTTTTCCATAACCATTAATGGCACCTAAGGCCGGAGAAACCTCTAGAAAGAGGAAAGGGAAGGCAACTGCTTCCACCTCCGAGTCATGGGAGATGGAGAGATTCATCTCAAAAGTCCATCAAGACCATTTCTATAAAGTTGTGGCCAAGAAAAAGGTGATCCCCGAGGTCCCCTTCATGCTCAAAAAGAGTGAATATCTGGAGATTCGATGTGAGATTCGAAGAAGAGGTTGGGAAACACTCACTAATCCCATCCAATAAGTCGGGATCTTAATGGTTCAAGAGTTCTATGCTAATGCATGGATCACTAAGAATCATGATCAAAGTGTGAACCCGAACCCAAAGAATTGGCTCACAATGGTTCGGGGGAAATACTTGGATTTCAGTCCGGAAACTGTAAGGTTGGCATTCAACTTGCTAATAATGAGAGGAGATCCCCATCCTTTCACTAGAAGAGTCAACTTTGATCAAAGGTTGGACCAAGTCCTCATGGACATCTGTGTGGAAGGAGCACAATGGAAGAGAGACTCAAGAGGCAAGCCGGTTCAATTGAGAAGGCCTGACCTCAAACCTGTGGCTAGGGGATGGTTGGAGTTCATCCAACGCTCTACCATTCCCACTAGCAACCGGTCTGAAGTTACTGTGGACCGGGCTATCATGATCCATAGTATCATGATTGGAGAGGAAGTAGAAATTCATGAGATCATATCTCTAGAACTATACAAGGTGGCTGACAAGCCCTCCACTTTGGCAAGGTTAGCCTTTCCTAATCTCATCTGTCACCTATGCAATTCAGCTGGAGTTGTCATAGAGGAAGACATCCTCATTGAAGGGGACAAGCCCATCACTAAGAAGAGGATGGAGCAAACAAGAGAGCCCACTCATGGACCTCAAATAGAGCATGAGGAAGTTCCTCATCAAAAAATCCCTGAGATGCCTTAGGGGATGCATTTTTCTCCACACAACTATTGGGAGCAACTCAACACCTCTTTAGGAGATTTGAGTTATAACATGGAGCAACTAAGGATGGAGCACCAAGAACACTCCATCATCCTCCATGAAATCAGAGAGGACCAAAAGGCCATGAGAGAGGAGCAACAAAGGCAAGGAAGAGACATAGAGGAGCTCAAGCACTCCATAGGATCTTCAAAAGGAAGAACTAGCCGCCGTCACTAAGGTGGACCCGTTCTTTAATTTCCTTGTCCTTATTTTTCTGTTTTTCGTTTCTATGCTTTATGTTTTGGCTATGTTTTGTGTCTTCATTACATGATCATTAGTGTTTAGTATCTATGTCTTAAAGCTATGAATGATTCCATGAATCCCTTACCTTTCTTAAATGAAAAATGTTTTTATTTGAAAAAGAACAAGAAGTGTATGATTTCGAAAATTATCTTGAAATTAGCTTAATTATTTTGATGTGGTGGCAATACTTTTTGTTTTCTGAATGAATGCTTGAACAGTGCATATTTTTTATAGTGAAGTTTATGAATGTTAAAATTGTTGGCTCTTGAAAGAATAATGAAAAAGAGAAATGTTATTAATAATCTGAAAAATCATAAAATTGATACTTGAAGTAAGAAAAAGCAGTGAAAAACACAAAGCTTGTGAAAAAAATGGCAAAAAAATAAAGAAAAAAAAGAGAAAGAGAAAGAAAAAGCAAGCAGAAAAAGCCAGTAACCCTTTAAACCAAAAGACAAGGGTAAAAAAAGGATCCAAGGCTTTGAGCATTAATGGATAAGATGGCCAGAAGGAATAAAATCTTGGCCTAAGCGGCTAAATTAAGCTGTCCCTAACCATGTGCTTGTGGCGTGAAAGTGTCAAGTGAAAAGCTTGAGACTGAGCGGTTAAAGACGTGGTCCAAAGCAAAAAGAGTGTGCTTAAGAACTCTGGGCACCTCTAACTGGGGACTCTAGCAAAGCTGAGTCACAATCTGAAAAGGTTCACCAAGTTATGTGTCTGTGGCATTTATGTATCCGGTGGTAATACTGGAAAACAAGATGCTTAGGGTCACGGCCAAGACTCATAAAGTAGTTGTGTTCAAGAATCAACATACTGAACTAGGAGAATCAATAACAGTATCTAAATTCTGAGTTACTATGGATGCCAATCATTCTAAACTTCAAAGGATAAAGTGAGATGCCAAAACTGTTCAGAAGCAAAAACCTACTAGCCCCGCTCATCTAATTGAGACTAATCTTCATTGATATTTTTGAAACTTATTGCATATTCTCTTCTTTTCATCTTATTTTGTTTTTAGTTGCTTGGGGACAAGCAACAATTTAAGTTTGGTGTTGTGATGAGCCATGAGCGGATAATTTATACCCTTTTTGGCATTGTTTTTACATAGTTTTTAGTATGTTTTAGTTAGTCTTCATTATATTTTTATTAATTTTTATGTAAAAATCATATTTCTGGACTTTACTATGAGTTTGTGTGTTTTTTTGTGATTTCAGGTAATTTTTGGCTGAAATTGAGGGACCTGAGCAAAAATCTGATTCAGAGGCTGAGAAAGGACTGCAGATGCTGTTGAAATAGGTTTGGCAATAGCAAGCCTTTTCCATCATCTTCTCAGCAACAGACAGATAATTCTAAGCAGAGCCTCTCTGACTTAGCAACCATAGTCTCTGATCTATCTAAGACCATTCTTAGTTTCATGACTGATACAAGGTCCTCCCTTAAAAATTTGGAGGCACAAGTGGGTCAGCTGAGTAAAAGAGTTACTGAACTCCCTCCTAGTACTCTCCTAATCAATACAGAAGAGAATCCAAAGAGAGAGTGCAAGGCCATCAACATACCCAAAATGGCCGAACCTATAGAGGAGGAAGAGACAGTGATCTCCAGTAAGGAAGACCTCAATGGACGTCTACTGGCCACTAAGGAATTCCCTAATGAGGAACCAAAGGAATCTAAGGCTCATATAAAGACCATAGAGATTCCACTGAACTTACTGTTGCCATTCATGAGCTCTGATGAGTATTCTTCCTTTGAAGAGGATGAAGATATTGTTGAAGAGAAAGTTGCTCAGTATCTAGGGACAATCATGAAGCTGAATGCCAAGTTATTTGGTAATGAGAATTGGGAGGATGAACCTCCATTGCTCATCAATGAACTGAATGCTCTGGTTCAACTGAAATTATCTCAGAAGAAACCAGATCCCGGAAAGTTCTTAATACCCTATACCATAGGCACCATGACCTTTGAGAAGGCTCTGTGTGACCTGGGGTCAGGAATAAACCTCATGCCACTCTTTGTAATGGAAAAACTAGGGATCTTTGAGGTACAAGCTGCAAGAATCTAACTAGAGTTGGCAAACAAATCAAGGAAACAGACTTATGGACTCGTAGAGGATGTCTTAGTGAAGGTTGAAGGCCTATACATCCCTGCTAACTTTATAATCCTAGACACTGGGAAGGATGAGGATGAATCCATTATCCTTGGAAGACCCTTTCTAGCCATAGCAAAAGCTGTGATTGATGTGAACAGAGCAGAGTTAGTCCTTCAATTGAATGAGGACTATCTTGTGTCTAAAGCTCAAGGATCTTCTTCTGTAACCATGGAGAGGAAGCACGAAAAGCTTCTCTCAATACAGAGTCAAACAGAGCCCCCACACTCAACTTCTAAGTTTGTTGTTGGGAGGCCACCATTAAGCTTTGAGTCTCTGTGAAGCTGTCTAAGAGCTCACTGTCAAGCTATTGACATTAAAGAAGCGCTTATTGGGAGGTAATCCAATTTTATTTAATTAAATTTATTTGTTTTCCATTGTTATTTTATGTTTTCTTTAGGTAGATGATCATGTGGAGTCATAAAAACAACTGCAGAATTAAAGCGGAATCGAAAACAGCATCAAAAATAACACACCCTAGAGGACATTCTTACTGGCGTTTAAACGCCAGTAAGGATAGCAGAATGAGCGTTTAACACCCAGCTTGCAGCATTCTGGGCGTTAAACGCCAGAATTGGCAGGCAGACTGGCATTTAACGCTAGAAAAGGGTGTCTCGCTGGCGTTTAACGCCAGAAAAGGTAGCAGAGCTGCCGTTAAACGCCATAATTGGCATACAGAGGGCGTTTAAACGCTAGAATAGTGCAGGGACCCAAATTTCTTGACACCTCAGGATCTGTGGACCCCACAAGATCCCCACCTACCCACCTCTCTTTCTCCCTTCTTCACACCTCTCCATAACACTCTTCCCCAAACACCCTTGACCAATCCAATCACCACCTCTTCCCCAAACACCATTCACCTATCAAATCCTACCCTCTTCTCCATAATCTCTTCACCACTCATATCCATCCAATATTCTCCATAACCCACCAACCCCACCTACCTCACTATTCAAATTCAAACCATTTTTCTCCCAAACCCAACCCCTCATACACGACTTCCCTCTCTCTCTTACCCTATAAATACCCCTTCTTACCACCTTCATTTTCACACATCATACACACTTATCCCCCTTGGCCAAACCCAACACACCCCTCCATCTCCTCTATTTTATCTTCTTCTCCTTCTTTCTTTCTTCTTTTGCTCGAGGACGAGCAAACCTTTTAAGTTTGGTGTGGAAAAAGCTCTGCTTTTTGTTTTTTCATAACCATTAATGGCACCTAAGGCCGGAGAAACCTCTAGAAAGAGGAAAGGGAAGGCAATTGCTTCCACCTCCGAGTCATGGGAGATAGAGAGATTCATCTCAAAAGTCCATCAAGACCACTTCTATGAAGTTGTAGCCAAGAAAAAGGTGATCCCCGAGGCCCCCTTCATGCTCAAAAAGAGTGAATATCCGGAGATCCGACGTGAGATTCAAAGAAGAGGTTAGGAAACTCTCACCAACCCCATTCAACAAGTCGGGATCTTAATGGTTCAAGAGTTCTATGCTAATGCATGGATCACTAAGAACCATGATCAAAGTGTGAACCAAAACCCAAAGAATTGGCTCACAATGGTTCGGGGGAAATACTTGGATTTCAGTCCGGAAACTGTAAGGTTGGCATTCAACTTGCCAATAATGAGAGGAGATCCTCATCCTTTCACTAGAAGAGTCAACTTTGATCAAAGGTTGGACCAAGTTCTCATGGACATCTGTATGGAAGGAGCACAATAGAAGAGAGACTCAAGAGGCAAGCCAGTCAATTGAGAAGGCCTGACCTCAAACCCATGGCTAGGAGATGGTTGGAGTTTATCCAACGCTCTATTATTTCTACTAGTGACCGGTCTGAAGTTACTGTAGACCGGGCTATCATGATCCATAGTATCATGATTGGAGAGGAAGTAGAAGTTCATGAGATCATATCTCTAGAACTATACAAGGTGGATAACAAGCCCTCCACTTTGGCAAGGTTATCCTTCCCTCATCTCATTTGTCACCTATGCAATTCAGCTGGAGTTGTCATAGAGGAAGACATCCTCATTGAAGAGGACAAGCCCATCACTAAAAAGAGGATGGAGCAAACAAGAGAGTCCACTCATGGACCTCAACAAGAGCATGAGGAAGTTCCTCATCAAGAAATCCCTGAGATGCCTCAAGGGATGCATTTCCCTCCACACAACTATTGGGAGCAACTCAACACCTCTTTAGGAGATTTGAATTCTAACATAGAGCAACTAAGAATGGAGCACCAAGAGCACTCCATTATCTTCAATGAAATTAGAGAGGACCAAAAGGCCATGAGAGAGGAGCAACAAAGGCAAGGAAGAGACATAGAAGAGCTCAAGCACTCCATAGGATCTTCAAGAGGAAGAATTAGCCGCCGTCACTAAGGTGGACCCGTTCTTTAATTTTCTTGTTCTTATTTTTCTGATTTTAGTTTTTTATGCTTTATGTTTTGTCTATGTTTGTGTCTTTATTACATGATCATTAGTATTTAGTGTCTATGTCTTAAAGCTATGAATGATTCCATGAATCCCTCACCTTTCTTAAATGAAAAATATTTTTAATTGCAAAAGAACAAGAAGTGCATGATTTCGAAAATTATCTTGAAGTTAGCTTAATTATTTTGATGTGGTGGCAATACTTTCTGTTTTCTGAATGAATGCTTGAACAGTGCATATTTTTTATAGTGAAGTTTATGAATGTTAAAATTGTTTGCTCTTGAAAGAATAATGAAAAAAGAAAAATGTTATTGATAATCTGAAAAATCATAAAATTGATTCTTGAAGCAAGAAGAAGCAGTGAAAAACACAAAGCTTGCGAAAAAAATGGAAAAAAAATAAAGAAAAAAAGAAAGAAAAAGAAAAAGTAGGCAGAAAAAGCCTGTAACCCTTTAAACCAAAAGGCAAGGGTAAAAAAGGATCCAAGGCTTTGAGCATTAATGGATAGGAGGGCCCGAAGGAATAAAATTCTGGCCTAAGTGGCTAAATCAAGTTGTCCCTAACCATGTGCTTGTGGCGTGAAGGTGTCAAGTGAAAAGCTTGAGACTGAGTGGTTAAAGTCATGGTCCAAAGCAAAAAGAGTGTGCTTAAGAACTCTGGGCACCTCTAACTGGGGACTCTAGTAAAGCTGAGTCACAATCTGAAAAGGTTCACCCAGTTATGTGTCTGTGGCATTTATGTATCCGGTAGTAATACTGGAAAACAAAATGCTTAGGGTCACAGCCAAGACTCATAAAGTAGCTGTGTTCAAAAATCAACATACTAAACTAGGAGAATCAATAACACTATCTGAATTCTGAGTTCCTATAGATGCCAATCATTCTGAACTTCAAAGGATAAAGTGAGATGCCAAAACTGTTCGGAAGCAAAAAGCTACTAGCCCTGCTCATCTAATTGAGACTAATCTTCATTGATATTTTTGAAACTTATTGCATATTCTCTTCTTTCCATCCTATTTTCTTTTTAGTTGCTTGGGGACAAGCAACAATTTAAGTTTGGTGTTGTGATGAGCGGATAATTTATACCCTTTTTGGCATTATTTTTACATAGCTTTTAGTATGTTTTAGTTAGTTTTTATTATATTTTTATTATTTTTATGCAAAAATCACATTTCTGGACTTTACTATGATTTTGTGTGTTTTTCTGTGATTTCAGGTAATTTCTGGCTGAAATTGAAGGACCTGAGCAAAAATCGGATTCAGAGGCTGAGAAAGGACTGCAGATGCTGTTGGATTCTGACCCTGATGCACTCGCAATGGATTTTATGGAGCTACAGAAGCCCAATTGGCATGCTCTCAATTGCGTTGGAAAGTAGACATCCTGGACTTTCCAGAAATATATGATAGTGCATACTTTGCACGAGATTTGATGGCCCAAACTGGCATCCAAACTCCCACCAGAGATTTCTGGCATAAAACACTAGAACTGGCACTAAAACTGGCGTAAAATGCCCAAACTGGCACCCAAGCTGGCGTTTAACTCCAAGAATGGCCTATGCACGTGTAAAGCTCAATGTTCAGCCCAAGCACACACCAAGTGGGCCCCGGAAGTGGATTTCTGCACTATCTGCACTTAGTTACTCATTTTCTGTAAACCCTAGTAACTAGTTTAATATAAATAGCACTTTTTACTATTGTATTGAAACTTTTATGCTATCATAGACTATCATACCTTGGACTTAGAGGCTGGCCTCACAGCCATGCCTAGACCTTTCACTTATGTATTTTCTACGGTGGAGTTTCTACACCCCATAGATTAAGGTGTGGAGCTTTGCTGTTCTTCATGAATTAATGCAAGTACTACTATTTTTCTTTCAATTCACACCTACTTCTTCTCCAAGATATACTCTTGTACTTAATTCAGTTAAGTCAAAATGAAGGGGTGACCCGTGACAATCACCCGCTATCTTCGTTACTCGCTTAGCCAAGATCCACGTGCCTGACAACCACAAGCGGTCTACATGATGTTCAACGTAGTCATTGGACGACAGCCGAAGTATATTCTCTTGGGTTTCTAATCAACGATTCACATTGTCTCTCCTAACAACAGAGTATCTGAATCTGAGATTAGAACCTTCGTGGTATAGGCTAGAACCATTGGCAGCATTCCTGAGATCCGAAAAGTCTAAACCTTGTCTGTGGTATTACGAGTAGGATCTGGGAAGGGATGACTGTGAAGAGCTTCAAACTTACGAATGTTGGGCGCAGTGACAGTGTGCAAAAGGATAGAGAGATCCTATTCCGACGCTAGCGGGAACCGACAGATGATTAGCCGTGCGGTAGCTGTACATGGTATTTTTCATCCGAGATGAGAAATTCGACAGTTGATTAGCCGTACAGAGATCGTATCTGGTATTTTTCATCCGAGAGGATCATACAGGTAGCCATGGAAGGGAGCACACATGATTGGAAGAAGGCAATAGGAAAACAGAGGTTCAGAAGCAACAAAGCATCTCCAAACGCTTATCTGAAATTCCCACCAATGAATTACATAAGTATCTTTATCTTATTTTATGTTTTATTTATCTTTTAATTATCAAAACCTCATAACCATTTGAATCTGCCTAACTAAGATTTACAAGATGACCATAGCTTGCTTCAAGCCGACAATCTCTATGGGATCGATCCTTACTCACATAAGGTATTACTTGGACGACCCAGTGCACTTGCTGGTTAGTTGTGCGGAGTTGTGAAAAGTGTGAATCACGATTTCGTTTACCAAAATTCAAATTTCAAACGCAGATCCTCCTTAATTCTCTCCCCAACTCCACACCTTTACCCCCTATCAGCTTGCTCCTTTCCCATATTTCTCTTCTATCAAATCAAATCCCCCTCCCAACATCTATCCTCTCATCAATTTTTCTTTCCTCAAATCAACTTCTCCCTTCCCCATACCAAACCCCTGATCGCACTCTCCCTCTTTTCCCCTTTATATTCTTTTTCCTTTTTTTGTCCCACCCCTTCATATATATATATATATATATACCCTCATCCCCATACCCAATACCCACAACAATAACCATCATTCTTCCTCCTCACTAAACCCTTTCAACACAATACCCCTCCATCCATTAACTCTTTGCCCTTCCTGATTCACTCCCTCCTCTTTGTTATATTCTATTTTTGCTCGGAGATGAACAATCATTCAAGTTTGGTGTTATCGCGCTACTCTTTTTTATATTTTAATTCAATGGCACCAAAGAATACTAAGACTTCAAGGAAGAGAAAAGGCAAAGAACCGGCCACCGGCTGCTTTGACTCAAGGCAGTCTCACTGCAAGTTACAAGAGGAGAACTTTTTTTAGATTACTTCCAATAGAGCCATGATTCCGGAGGTAAAATTTACACTAAAATCGGACGAGTACTCGGAAATCCGGTTCTAAATTGAGAGGCGGGGTTGGCAGTTTTTCTAATAACCCGTTGATGAGCGGATAATTTATACGCTTTTTGGCATTGTTTTTAGTATGTTTTTAGTAGAATCTGGTTACTTTTAGGGATGTTTTTATTAGTTTTTATGTTAAATTCACATTTCTAGACTTTACTATGAGTTTGTGTATTTTTCTGTGATTTCAGGTATTTTCTGGCTGAAATTGAGGGACTTGAGCAAAAATCAGATTCAGAGGTTGAAGAAGGACTGTTGATGCTATTGGATTCTGACCTCCCTGCACTCAAAGTAGATTTCTGGAGCTACAGAACTCGAAATGGCGCGATTCCAATTGCGTTGGAAAGTAGACATCCAGTAATTTCCAGCAATGTATAATAGTCCATACTTTGAACGAGTTTAGATGACGTAAAAGGGCATTGAACGCCAGTTCTACGCTGCTGTCTGGAGTTAAACGCCAGAAACAAGTCACAAACCAGAGTTGAACGCCAGAAATACGTTACAACCTGGCGTTCAACTCCAAGAATGACCTCTGCACGTGTAACATTCAAGCTCAGCCCAAGCACACACCAAGTGGGCCCCAGAAGTAGATTTATGCATCAATTACTTATTTCTGTAAACCCTAGTAACTAGTTTATTATAAATAGGACTTTTTACTATTGTATTAGACATCCTAGATTGTATTTTTGATCTTGTGATCACGTTTTGGGGGCTGGCCATTCGGCCATGCCTGGACCTTTCACTTATGTATTTTCAACGGTAGAGTTTCTACACTCCATAGATTAAGGTGTGGAGCTCTGCTGTTCCTCAAAGATTAATGCAAAGTACTACTGTTTTTCTATTCAACTCAACTTATTCCGCTTCTAATATATTCATTCGCACTTCAACATGAATGTGATGAACGTGACAATCATCATCATTCCCCCACGAACGCGTTCCTGACAACCACTTCCGTTCTACCTTCGATTGAATGATTATCTCTTGGATCTCTTAATCAGAATCTTCGTGGTGTAAGCTAGATTGATGGCGGCATTCATGAGAATCCGAAAAGTCTAAACCTTGTCTGTGGTATTCCGAGTAGAACTCTGGGATTGAATGACTGTGACGAACTTCAAACTCGCGAGTGCTGGGCGTAGTGACAGACGCAAAAGGAGGATGAATCCTATTCCAGCATGATCGAGAACCTCAGATGATTATTCGTGCTGTGACAGAGCATTTGGACCATTTTCACAAGAGGATGGGATGTAGCCATTGACAATGGTGATGCCCTTACATAAAGCCAGCCATAGAAAGGAGTAAGACTGATTGGATGAAGACAGCAGGAAAGCAGAGGTTTAGAGGAACGAAAGCATCTCCATGCATTTATCTGAAACTCTCACCAATGATTTATATAAGTATTTCTATCCTTATTTTATTATTTAAGTTTCGAAAACCCCATAACTATTTTATATCCGCCTGACTGAGATTTACAAGATGACCATAGCTTGCTTCATACCAACAATCTCCGTGGGATCGACCCTTACTCGCGTAAGGTTTATTACTTGGACGACCCAATGCACTTGCTGGTTAGTTGTGCGAAGTTGTGATAAAAAGTTGAGATTACAATTAAGCGTACCATGTTGATGGCGCCATTGATGATCACAATTTCGTGCACCAAGTTTTTTGGCGCCGTTGCCGGGGATTATTTGAGTTTGGACAACTGACGGTTCATCTTGTTGCTCAGATTAGGTAATTTTCTTTTTGTTTTCTTTTCAAAAATTTTTCAAAAAAAAAACTTTCAAAATTTTCTCCTTTGTTTTCGAAAAAAAAATATTTTCAAAAATATATTTTTCTTCAGAATTTTTAAGAATGAATTCTAGTGTTTCATGAAGCATGTTGAAGCCTGGCTGGCTGTAAAGCCATGTCTAATTCTTTTAGATAGGGCATGTTAGGCGTGTCATGTCTGAGTTACATACTAAAGCTTGGCTGGCTATTAAGCCATGCCTGACCCTTTGATTGGAGCTTTAGACTAAAGAGCATAAGATTCCTAGAATTCATATTAAAAATTTTGGAATCCTTATTTTTCTTTTTCAAAATGATTTTCGAAAAAAATACAAAAAAATCATAAAATCATAAAAATAAAAAAATATATTTTTAAGTTTGGTGTCAATTGCATACTCATCCTGCATTTTTCAAAAATTGCATTCATGCATTGCATTCATCATGATCTTCAAGTTGTTCTTGATAAACCTTCTTGATTGATCTTTATATTACATTGTTTTTGTGTTGTATGGTGTTTTTCATATGCATTATTGAATTCTTAGTGCCTAAGCATTAAAGATTTCTAAGTTTGGTGTCATGCATGTTTTCTTTGCATATAAAAATTTTCAAAAATATGTTCTTGATGTTCATCATGATCTTCAAAGTGCTCTTGGTATTCATCTTGATATTCATAGCATTCTTGCATGCATTCATTGTTTTGATCCAAAATTTTCATGCATTGCATCATTTTCATGTTTTTCTCTCTCATCATTAAAAATTCAAAAATAAAAAAAAAAATCTTTCCCTCCCTTTTCTCATAAAATTTGAAAATTAAATTTGACTTTTTCAAAAATTTTTAAAATCCAGTTGTTTTTATGAGTCAAATCAAATTTTCAATTTAAAAATCTTATCTTTTTCAAAATCTTTTTCAAAAATCAAATCTTTTTCATTTTTCTTA
>NC_029788.2:78334525-78406267 GCF_000816755.2 Arachis ipaensis | reverse complement strand
CTTGTTAAGAAAGATTCAAACTTTAAGTTCTAGAATCATACTTTGTGATTTCTTGTGAATCAAGTCAATAATTGTGATTTTAAAAATCAAATCTTTTTCAAAACTAATTTCAATCATATCTTTTCAAAAATATCTTCTTATCTTATCTTTTTCAAAAATTTGATTTCAAAATATCTTTTCTAACTTCCTAACTTCTTATCTTTTCAAAATTTGTTTCAACTAACTAACTAACTTTTTGTTTGTTTCTTATCTTTTTCAAAACTACCTAACTAACTCTCTCTCTCTAATTTTCGAAAATCCCTTCCCCCTTTTTCAAAATTTCTTTTTAATTAACTAATTATTCTAATTTTTTATTTTAATTTTCGAAAATTACTAACACTTTTCAAAAATTATTTTCGAAAATCACTAACTCTTTTTCAAAAATTATTTTCAAAAATTCTTCTCCCTCATCTCCTTCTAAGTATTTATTCATCTACTAACACTTCTTTTCATCTCACATCAGTGCTCCTATCCTTACCCTTGTGTTTGGATTCTTCATTCTTCTTCACCTCTATTCCTTTTCTTCTTCTACTAACAATAAGGAACCTCTTTACTGTGACATAGAGGATTCCTCTTCTTTTCTTGTTCTCTTCTCTTTCTTATGAGCAGGAACAAGGAAAAAGGCATTCTTGTTGAAGCTGATCCAGAACCTGAAAGGACTCTGAAGAGGAAACTAAGAGAAGCTAAATTACAACAATCCAGAGACAACCTTATTGAAAATTTCGAACAAGTAAAGGAGATGGCAGCCGAACCCAACAACAATGCAAGGAGAATGCTTGGTGACTTTACTGCACCAAATTCCAATTTACATGGAAGAAGCATCTCCATTCCTGCCATTAGAGCAAACAACTTTGAGCTGAAACCTCAATTAGTTTCTCTGATACAGCAGAACTGCAAGTTTCATGGACTTCCATCTGAAGATCCTTTTCAGTTCTTAACTAAGAAGCTTATGATCCTGAAAACCCTGCAATAGCAGAGGTAAATTATATGGGTGAACCTTATGGAAACACATATAATTCATCATGGAGAAATCATCCAAATTTCTCATGGAAGGATCAAAAGCCTCAACAAGGCTTTAATAATGGTGGAAGAAATAGGTTTAACAATAGTAAACCTTTTCCATCATCCACTCAGCAACAGACAGAGATCTTTGAACAAAATATCTCTGAGCGGATAATTTATACGCTTTTTGGCATTGTTTTTAGTATGTTTTTAGTAGAATCTGGTTACTTTTAGGGATATTTTTATTAGTTTTTATGTTAAATTAACATTTCTGGACTTTACTATGAGTTTGTGTGTTTTTATGTGATTTCAGGTATTTTCTGGCTGAAATTGAGGGACTTGAGCAAAAATCAGATTCAGAGGTTGAAGAAGGACTGTTGATGCTGTTGGATTCTGACCTCCCTGCACTCAAAGTGAATTTTCTGGAGCTACCGAACTCGAAATGGCGCGCTTTCAATTGCGTTGGAAAGTAGACATCCAGGGCTTTCCAGCAATATATAATAGTCCATACTTTGAACGAGTTTAAATGACGTAAAAGGGCGTTGAACGCCAGTTCTACGCTGCTGTCTGGAGTTAAACGCCAGAAACAAGTCACAAACCAGAGTTGAACGCCAGAAATACGTTACAACCTGGCGTTCAACTCCAAGAATGACCTCTGCACGTGTAACATTCAAGCTCAGCCCAAGCACACACCAAGTGGGCCCCGAAAGTGGATTTATGCATCAATTACTTACTTCTGTAAACCCTAGTAACTAGTTTATTATAAATAGGACTTTTTACTATTGTATTAGACATCCTAGATTGTATTTTTGATCCTGTGATCACGTTTTGGGGGCTGGCCATTCGGCCATGCCTGGACCTTTCACTTATGTATTTTCAACGGTAGAGTTTCTACACTCCATAGATTAAGGTGTGGAGCTCTGCTGTTCCTCAAAGATTAATGCAAAGTACTACTGTTTTTCTATTCAACTCAACTTATTCCGCTTCTAAGTTATTCATTCGCACTTCAACATGAATGTGATGAACGTGACAATCATCATCATTCCCCCACGAACGCGTGCCTGACAACCACTTCCGTTCTACCTTCGATTGAATGATTATCTCTTGGATCTCTTAATCAGAATCTTCGTAGTGTAAGCTAGATTGATGGCGGCATTCATGAGAATCCGGAAAGTCTAAACCTTGTCTGTGGTATTCTGAGTAGGACTCTGGGATTGAATGACTGTGATGAACTTCAAACTCGCGAGTGCTGGGCATAGTGACAGACGCAAAAGGAGGGTGAATCCTATTCCAGCATGATCGAGAACCTCAGATGATTAGCCGTGCTGTGACAGAGGATTTGGACCAGTTTCACAAGAAGTTGTGATAAAAAGTTGAGATTACAATTGAGCGTACCATGTTGATGGCGCCATTGATGATCACAATTTTGTGCACCACCCGTACATTAATCTTGGGCAACTGATGGTTCAAGAGTTTTATGGCAACACATGGATCACTTATAATGATGTGTAAGGGGTTAATGAGAAGAACCATCAGAGCTTTGTGAGAGGAAACGTCCTTGACTTCACTCCAAGGAGTATCCGACAAGCCTTCCAATTGCCACTTGCTGAGCACACTTTGGATAGCTACAGTAAGAGGGTGAACCAAAACCAACAATTAGATTGTGTGCTTGCTCATATTTGCCTCTTAGGAGCTCAGTGGAGGTTAGGTATAGATGGTAGACCGAACCAACTAAAGAGCAGCATCCTCATTCCTTTAGCTAGGGGATGATTAGACTGTATTTGGAGGTCTATCCTTCCTACTAGCAACCGGTCAGAATACACTGTCGACCGAGCCATACTGATTTACTATATCATAAATAGAGAGTATGTGGATGTACACGGAATCATTGCACAACAGATACACAGTATTTCTTTCAACACCTTTTCAAATGCCAAGTTAGCATTTTCGCATCTCATTTACCGCCTCTGTGATGCTGCTAGAGTGAAAGTGGAGAATGATTTTTCCATTCCAGTTGAGAGACTAATCTCCAAAAAGACTATGGAGTATGTGAGGGAGTGCCAAAGAGTTTAGAAGGGAAATCAAGCCGGGGAAGAGGCTCAGCAGGACCAACCTCCTATACCTCAAGAGCACTACTTCCCACCTCAGGAGTACTGGCAGCAGCTGATATCCTCTTTTGAGCAGATAAGGATGAGCCAGGATACTTATGACGTCCTTCTCCATCAGTTGTGGCTGAGCAAGAGACTCAGTGCCATGAGCTTCTTCAGATGAGACAGGATATAGGGTTACTGAGAGGATCGTACAGAGCACAGCCTAAGGAGAGAGACACCTACCATGATGACTGAGGTGATTCAGTTCCTTTTTCAATTCCTATTTCCCTTAAGCTATTATTATGTTATTTCCCTATTTTTTTTGTTGCTTATTTTCTGTCCTTTGCATGATTTTTAGTATTTTTAATCTTCTAGCTTTAGTTAGTTGTTTAGTTATTGTTTATTTCTATCTTTTAAAAGATATCACATGTACCGCTCACTGAGGTTGAATCCAAAAAAAAAAAAAGAAAAGAAGTGGTGTAATACATGAGAAATTGAGTCATATTCATGAGTCGTCTTATTATTTAGATGTGGTGGTGTTTATTTGTGACCTTGAATTCATGATAAGAACATTGCATATTTGAATTTGAATCAAAGGATGTTGATACATGAGAGACAGAAATTTAGAGAAGTATTATGAATTCTCTAATTTAAACGAGAAATTAATCCTTGAAGCAAAAAAACAGCAAAAGAAAAAGAAAATAAAAGGCAAGGCCAAGGGCTCTGAGCATCAATGGCTAGGAAGGTTAAGAATGATCAAAAGTTTGAAGAGTTGTTTTCCTAGCTATATGATAATGGTGTGACTGTGTCAAGAACTTCTTGAGACAAAGCACCTAAAGTCAAAGTCAAGTGTAGTAAAGAGTATATATGTCAAAGGCTCTGAGCACCACTGACTGAAAAAGTTCAATCGAAAATATCAAAACTGATAGAGTCCCCCAGTTAAGTGCTTGTAGGGTTTCTGTGTCAAGCAAAGCTTGAGACAAAATATTTAGAGTCACGGCTAGGCTCAAGGTGCAAAGCACCAAAGAAAAGACAAGAACATGTTGTGTTCAAGGATTAATCAAAAGCTAAAAGAAAGAGAACTCATAATACCATCCGGATTCCAGTTCTGAATGACATTAGCACTCCTGAGCTTCAAGGGATGGTGAGGTGCCGAGACTATTCATGATTATAGTGTTGTTAACCCCCTCAAAAGATAGACAGAAGCTAAATTGAAAACTCAACTCTCATGCAAACCTGCATCTCATGTTCATATTGTTTTCAGTTGCTTGAAGACAAGCAACAATCCAAGTTTGGTGTTGTAATGCGTGAGTATCTTTCTTATCTTTTCTTAGTGAATTGCATGCAAATTTATTGAATTATTTTAAGATTTAGGTGTTTCAAGCCACCATAAATGCTACTTTGAGTTGTTTTGTAATTTGATTGATTACATGTAACATTCGAGTGAGTTTGGCAAAGTTCAGAGAGAAGAAAAGGCTTCAATTCGAATGCTGCCAGGGTGGCGCCAAACGGCACCTCACCGGCGTTTGGAGCTGAGACACAAAAAACTTCCCTTCGTTCCTGCCATGGTGGCACCAAATGCCACAACCCGGCGTTTGGCGCTTGAAGCGCAAACTAGAGTGGTCCCTACGTGAATCAGCACCAAATCCCTTGCTTGAATTTGATTTTTAAATAAATTTTCAATTAAGAAAATATATTTTGAGGTTTTAGAATTTAAATTTTGTATCAATTAGGATTAGATATAAAAGGAGAAGATATCTTAGCTTAGGGCATCTTCTTCTTCTTCTCTCTTCTCCGCACTTTTACACTTTTCTCTGCTAGGATTTTTGTGCACCATGAGCAACTAAACCTCCATTGTTAAGGTTAGGAGTTTTGTTATTTTAATGGATTAATATTATTATCATTCTTCTCTTGATCAATGCACTGATTTATTTTCAAGAATTGGTTTCATTCTTCATCCTAAGAATTAGAGTACATTGGAAGATAACTCTTTTGCTAGCTGAATTCTTGTTGAATCCTGAAAAAGTTAAATCACTTGAATAACAGCTTGAAATCAATTCCTCATAATTCTCTAATTACCTGAACTTAACATAATACGTGACATGTAATCATCTTATCTTTGGGTACCTAGGGTTTGTGTGACTTATAAAATAGGATTGGACTTAAACTTCTAATTTAAATTAAGTGACCAAAAAATTAGCGATTAATTTGGTTAGAAGAGATTAAATTGCTAAGGAATTAAGCTTTAATCAACTAGGGTTTGCCATGAATTGAAACTTTGCATGATTAAAGTGAGTGATAAGAACTATTAATCCAAAAATTTAACATCTCCAAAGCCTTAACTATTTTTTTATATACTATCTTCACCAACCATTCATTACTTGCTTTCTTAAATTTTATGATTCATTGCTTTATGATACTTGGACTACCAAACACTCAATTTTGTTTATCTGACTAGCTTAATCACTCAACTATTATTATTTAATTCGTTAATTCTCGTGGGATTGATACTCACTTACCTGAGTTATTACTTGGTACGACCCAATTCACTTGCCGATTAATTTGTGGTATTCAAAAATCTGCACCGATCAATATAACCACTTCAAAAGAGTCATTTCGTTTGTCCGTTCTTTCTCATCATTGTCATTTGTCTATTTCTTATTCAAAGTCTTTCAACAAACACAAGTTAGATACAAATCTCATGATAAATGTATTTTTTTGGGGGTTATGCTCCACAATGAAAGAATTTTAAGTGTCTTAAGTTTTTTTGAAAACATATTTATTACTAGGAATATATTTTTAATGAAAATACTTTTTCTACTATATTATGTTTCCAAATTCTATTTTATCTTCTGGTTTTCTTAATGCTAGAGATCCTACTCATAAACTATTCCTTCATCCTCAATACTAATTTTGGATATTGAAGTCCAGTTGCCAAGATTCTTTGATCTTGAGCCACAATCCATCACTAATAGAAATGATCAATTTATGATTATTGAATGAAAAAGTATATGAAACCAATTTTTAATTAGTCAAAATGGAACAACTTAATTAATTATAATTATATTAATAATTAATTTTAAATTTTTTAAATTCAAATTTTAAAAAATTTAAAATTGATTAAGTAAACCTAATTAAAACCTATAAAAACCTTCATTTTCTCTCTCACATTAACCTACCCACCTCCAACAACCACACACACAGACCTCTCTCTCACCGTCAGGCCCTCTCCGCCTCTGCCCTCATCCAAGACTCTGCAACTTCTTAGACTGAAAGTGACGCAGTAATGCATTGAGTTGCTGATGTTGCAATCCAAAGAGGGACTTTGTTTGTTGAAGGAGAGCCCAGTTTTCAGTGATGAGATCGTAGGAACCCATTTCAAGAACGCCATCGGTGGTTGGAATGTGTATCAGAGTTCGGATGCCATGCATGTAAGCTTCTTTACCTCTGTTACAGTCGCAGAATTGAAGGTCCCCGTTGAGCCAGAAGGGAGACCCCGAACCGAAGGCCTTCACGGGTAGCGAAGAATATGAAGTTTCGCCTATAGGGAAGATGCGTGTCAAAGAGATCACGTAGATATCCTTCAGTCTCTGCCTTGCACTTGGTTCAGTTTCAGGAATTGTTTAAGGAAGCAGTGGTGGAGCACGAATTGTCCTTGAACAATTATAGAAATATAAAAAAAACATTCATTTAATAGAAAAAAATCCTAATACTTAACAAAAAAAATATCCAGTTATATTTTGGCAAAAATAATTAGATATTTATAAAATTTAAAAAAAAAATTATGAAATTCTTAAAGAAATAGAGACATTCATATTTACAATATAAAAAAATTCAAAAAATATATAAAAGAACATTTATTCGGTAGGAAAAAAAAACATTCCAATATTTAGCAGAAAAAATATCCATGTATATTAACTTATTTTTATGAAGATGAGTTTTGAAGTTTAACCTATTAAAAAGTTAGCAGAAGTTGGTTAAACTCTCTCTTTAATTCCCTAGCAGAATTGTTATTGAATTTAAGAGCGTCTCTCTTCAACAAAAAGACTTCACTAATCACTATAACGGCTATAAATTGCTCCAACCCGATTATTGTGACTGCTTCTTATGTATCTTGTATTAACCAATGGTTTGTATTTCAAAAAATAACAAACAAAACTTATCACGAGTACTAGTTGTATATCGAAACTGATTGTACTCAAATTAATGGAAAATCCGTACAATTATCAATTATCGGAATTGCATAAGAGACTACAAAATCAAGAGGGTGGATGGGAACAAAAGAGCTCTCTCGTAAGATGTTTTAAATTCTTATTCAGACTATAATAAATAATCAAATTAGTTTTTAAAAGATCACTCATTCTTTAAATTGGTCTCTAAAAATTTTTTTAATCAAATTCATCCTTTAAAAAATTTAAATTAATCATATTAATCTTTTTGTTATTTCTATTACTAACGACATCCAAATTTATTGATATGGTACATTAAGTGTTGATAGGTCCCAACTAAATAAAGCCCACAAGTTAAATAAAAAAAAAAAGGTGGCTTATTAAACAGGTTCTTATTGAACTTCAGTTTTTTTAACATTAAGTAATATCACAATACACACCTAATAGTCTTAATTGACTATTAACATGATTAATTTATAACATTAAATTAAATTAATCTCAAATTGAGAAATTTCACTACCTCAAAATTTCCTCTCAATTAAATTTTTATTTGATCTAATTTCATAAATTTATTATCTTAATAGTCAATTAAAATTCTTAGATGTGTGTGGCATTACTTAACGTGTCACATTAGTAAATTTTGACGCTATCAACAAAAAAATCACAAAAAAAATTAACATGACTAATTTAAAAATTTTAAAAAATAAATTTGATTAAAAAAAATTTCAAAAGACCAATTTAAAAAACGAATAATTTTTTCTTATTTGGCTATTTATTCTTCGTACTGTCTATAATTCTGTTGTTAGATACTCTCCATAATCAACGCTAGTCTATATATATAGAAGCCTATTGCAGCATCTATAAAAAGAACCGATGACACAATTACTCAATTCAGTTACACACAATACAATTCCTTAGAATTTTCTTGTTTTTTCAGCTACGAGTTTTTTCAACCATCATTACAATCTTCCACTGCTTAGCTTTCACTTTTTTCACAAAAGTTTATTCTAATTTAACTTCTCAAACGTCTTCATCCCACATCGCTTCTCTTTCATATTTGGAGACTCCATCAGTTTCTTGGAATAAGATGCTGGCACGAAGTAATCTTACCTGTGGAAAGGGAAAAAATGTCACAAAATTACATCTCCATGAAAATCCATAAGATCAAGCACCAAGATTTCCTAGGCTTCTAGCCTTTTTATTCAAAATGAATTATTGCAAGATCTCATCAAACCGATAATTATTAGAGGATAGAAAATAAGATGTAATTTGCATGATGGGTATGGGTGATGATCTAAAACCAAACTCTTAAATATTAATAATTTAATATAGAGTACTTATCATTAAGGTAGAAAACCTCCACATTATAAGTATTGCCGCTTTAATTTGTAGCTACTTTTATACGATTCGTAATATCTCGGTTCAGTATATATATGTCATTTTCACATTTTGATATTACATTTATTAAGTACTTCTCATTATTATCCTTCATATTATTAATGTTGAATGCAATTAACAAAGAAACATGTATCCCATGGTATATCTTTAATCAAAAAATAAAAAAATAAAAAGTTCATTATTCCTAGTTTTTATTAAATTTTTAATTAGTGTGTACATGATCAAACTAACAAATATTGTAAATCTATCCAATGGATCTAACAGAAATGTCATTTGCACACTAAAAATCAGTTACCAAATCAGTTATAGTATGTATTTATATATAAATACAAATGTTGTTTAACTCAATTTAAATATGTATTTTATATTAGTGGCTGATTTGATTATTGATTTTTTGTATACACACGTAACATGATTGATGTACTAATAAAGTTTTATATTTATTTTAGTATTGAATAACATACCTGTTGAATCTGAGAAAATTTAGCAAGTAATTCATTTGGGATAGACCAGTCAAAAACATGAAAATTTTCCTTAATCCTGGCTTCATTTGAACTCTTTGGAAGTACACTATGACCCATTTGTAGTCCCCATCGTAGAGCCACCTGTGCAGGAGTCTTTTCTAATTTTTCAGCAACTTCTTTTAGAATTGGATGCTTAAGAACGTCAGTATCAAGCCAACCAGGGGATCCCAAAGGTGAATATCCCTAAACATATACATATATAAGTTGATGAGTTTAAATAACAAGAGGTCTTGGACACAAAGAAGCATAACTCAGTAACTAAGGAAGAGAAGAATTGAAAACAGAGAAGATTGAAATGTAAAAACGTGTATTGCAAGTAATGAAAGCTTAGCTACAACTGTGAACTCATCACAAGTAAATATAGTCCTCTAATGACACACACAGTATGCCACATACACTAGCATCTACACTAGCATAGCTGCACAATCGTTATTAACTGACTTAACAGATTCACATTCTAATAATAGCAATAACTGATTTTTGCTCATCAAACTACCATCACCCTTGGACAAATATAAGATAATCTCTGGGGTATGAAACTTACAGAAAAGTGAACCCCTATGGATTTGCAGAAGGCCTTCAACTTGTGTTGCTGCCATAAAGGATGACACTCAACTTGGTTCACAGCTGGAGGAACACGGGCAACTTGCAACAATTCACCAAGTTTCTTACATGAGAAATTGCTTACACCAATCGCTTTAGTCTTGCCAGACTCATACAGTGCTTCCATTGCTTTCCACGTGGCAGGTATGTCTAATGCCACTTCTTCTTCAGCCTTCATTGGAAATCCTAAGTTTCCCTTCTTCACTCTAATAGGCCAATGAATCTTAAGAAACCCAGAATTATAAACCGTTAGTGTAAATGTTTCAACTTTTTCTTTCACCTCAAAAAATATTATTTGGACAAAGCAAACATTGAGTTTTAAACCGATGGAGGCATAGACTGTGTAGTATTACGTACAAGGTATAAATCTATGTAATCAAGCTGCAAATCTCGCAGGGTGCTGTGAAATGCTTCTTGAACATCTTCTGGTGCATGATCTGAACACCTACACATGCATATGTACAGAGTAAAAGAACTAATTTTATATATGATCATCAATGATGATATGTTTGCAATTGGCATCACCTTAGTTTTAAGGTGGGAAATTAAATAATTAATTTATTATATATGCGAATAGAACCAGAGTTTCGAAGTAATCCACAAATCTTCGCGCTTCACTATTCCCTCCTCAAATAGCTTCTTCAATGTTGAACCAATCTGCCACATAGTTAAAGATATATAGGAGAGGGACAGGACAATATCTCAAAAATTCAGGCATTATAACTAAGATAATATATAGGTATGGTGAAACAAAAAAGTGTAAACATTTGTCATTAAATGACCTAATTTAGTTAGTTAAAATTATAATGATGAAAACAATGCATGAAGTAGCACAAGGGAACTTGGAAATATACAGGGAATCTACTGGGGTGGATAATGCAAGTTTTGCCACTATTTTTAAGACAAGTTTAAACAACTTAATTAAGGTCTTAATAAGTTATTTTGTATTTGGTTTGTTAGTGTTTATTTGAGCGTCATTAAATCGATAAAAAAAGATATTTTAAAAGAAAAAATGATTTTTTTTGTGTTTGTCAAATTTCTAATAGTAAAAATAAAAGCACTAAAAAAATATTTTGTTTAAAAAATTTTAATTTACATTTTTTTTAAAAGATATTTTTTCTTAAAAAAAAAGATGTTTTCACATAATAAATGAACAAAAAAGTACTTATCTTATTTTACCTAAATATAATTGATAAATAAAAAGATCTTTTTACATGAGATATCCAACATCCAAACAAGTTCTTAATCACAAAAGTATTTATTTTTAAAAAAATGATAAAAAAAATTTTATTATAAAAAAAGTCTTTTTTTTTTTAAAACAGCTCATGCCTCGAACTAGAATAAGATGCCGTTTCTAGAGTTTGGAGATTCTGGTTCGAACCTCCTGAGCTGGAGATCACATCTACAAGTCTAGCCAACAGCTCATGGGTTCTGACATCGAAAAACTGCTGACGATAATGGAACAAAACTTCCAAATCTTCGCCACTCCCTATGACAAACGAATCATATTTCACATCATCTCGCAAAACTAAAATCGAAATTCTATAGAATAACTTCTCAACCCGTTTCACGTCTTACAACCTCAATTTTTGGATTATAGAATTCAGGAACTCAGTAAAGCTCGTTGAAGGTTTCAGAAAAACACTAAGGGGATCCTTATCAATAAACTTAATTTTGGAACGTATTTTTTTCTTAATCGACCCTCTATAATGCACCAATACTAAAAAACAATCCTCACTAGCCATTATATTTCACTCTCATAAAGAATTCACGTTCATCTCATATTTTTATAGGTTGGCCTCACAGTAAATCGAATTCGCCTGGTTCGATTTATAAATTCATGCATAATTCGAATCAGTCTCATTCAAATTATAGAAGGAGAAAATCAGAGATAAATCGAAACAGCTTATTTCAAATTATTACAAACCTAAATTACATGCATAAATCAAATCGATGTGATTTGATTTACTAGGGGAGAATACATGCATGTAAAAATCGACTTAGATAATTTTGATTTTTATTTTTTCTATAGTAATTCGAGTTATACTTATTCGAATTAGTACGAGTTAACAAATCAAATGAGACTTATTTAATTTATATAAAAATGTGCTAATAAAAAATTTATGTAACGTTTTTTTATTTGAGTAAATTACATAATTTTGAGCTGGATTTGGTTTAATTAAGTATTTTACCCATATAATAATGTCTCATATTTTATATGTATATACATACATAAGATAATTACTTATTGTCTGACATTCATATAAGATGGGACACTAATGGAACCGCATTATTCACTGAATGAAGTCACAGTTTGCTTAATAAATTGAATGGATATAATTTGATTTATTTTTGTTAAGCTTATTCGATTTAGTATGGTTTCATTTTAATCCCATTTAATTTTTAGTAAATTAAATTAGGTAAATTCAATTTTTATACTGCATATTAATTTAATTTTAGTTGATTCTCATCTTAATTCGATTTATATAAAGATATTTAAGATTCTCTTAAATATGTTTACTCTTAAAATAATATTAAACATACATTTCTTAAATAATAAATTAAAATAATACAACATATATGATAATTATTAGTTGAAATAAAACATAAAAAGAATATTTACTTATTTATTTTTTTATTTTGCGGATACGTGGATATGCCGATACATATACAAAATCTGCAATTTGATTTTATTACTGTGCGGATCAGAGCGGATCCGATAATCTTGCGGATCGATCCGTATAACGTAATTTTTGTATCGGATTTAGATAAATACGGTTATGCAAATCGAATCCGATCCATAAACACAAAAAAAGATATTTACTCTCAATTTATTTATATAAAAAAAAAGGTTGGGGTATGGCTCGTACCTCCTTCTCGTTGCCATAGACTTTAGCACAATCAATATGGCGGTATCCAACCTGTATAACATGATTAAATTAACGTTTAAATTAAATAATAAGTTTGTTTTCACTTGATTAGGAAGTCATTCACAACTTCGTATATAAACTTTTATTGGTAGTTAAAATGACAAACTGAAATCCTATTAAAATGCTGTAACTCATTCATTTCATTTGCATAACTAATTATTTAAAAAAATGTGAAATATATATAGAATATGGAATGAAAGATGAGATGAGAACCTCGATAGCGTGCTCTATAACATGAGCAACAACACCAGGATAAGCCTGCCAAGTTCCCAATCCAATTGAAGGGATCTTAGCTCCAGTATTCAGCTCGAAGAAACGGATTTCATTTGCCATTTTACTCGCTAGCTCTGCAATAATTGCAGCTTATATTACTTTGAAAGTTTGCAAAAACCAAAAGCATCACAGCTTATCTTTTTGTTGGAAAGAAACAAATCCATCAGGACCCACCGTACCTGCGCCTGTCCAATTAGGGTTAATGGAGCACTAGTACGTTTACTGGTTATTAAGGGTGTTGCGTAGGGCTGGCAATTTATACCCTACTTGTAAGTATTCAACCGGTCTAATTCTTTCGGGTAGAGTAGGTTACCCGACTCGCTGCAAGTAGGGTAGGATACGGTCCGGATATGCCTGCGGGTAAGGTAGGATACGGGTTTAGGGTGTACCTTATCATACCCTATTCGCACCTCATACATAACACATATTTTATAAAAATTATGTATATAATGAAAGAAGTGAGAGTTAAACCCACAACCTCCCTTATGTAATGACTTACAATAAGTAAACAATCAATAAACTAGTTAGTTAATTTAGTAATTTAGAATGTTAGTTTTTTATTTTTATGTTATTAATGTGTATAAAATTTGAAATGATTAAATTTTATATTTACTTTGAAAAGATTTGATATTTCTACGAGTAGGGTAGGGTTTAGAACTTTAGGGTGTGGGTAGGGTTAAGGTTGAGAGATTCTCAACCTGCGGGTAGAGTAGGGTAGAGTTTTAATAAAATTTTCAACCCGCGGTAGGGTTATGGTAGAATCCAAACCCTACCCTATCCTACCATTGCCAGTCCTAGTGTTGCGGTGCAATTTAAATCGATTTTAAGCTAAAAATTTATTCGATTCAAATATTAATTTTATTTGTAGTGCAATTTGGATTCGATGATTTTTAAAAGAAAATCTAATCCAATCCAATCCAATTTTAAGCGGTTTGGATTTGATTGAATTTGCGGTTTTATAAATTATAAAAATTAAATATATATAACAAATTTCAACATCAAATTTTAAGTAACTAACAATTATATAACAAGTTTTAACAATATCTTAAAAAACTAAGGATAACATAATAATAAAAATAAAATTATAGGTTAGTTAAAATAAATAAATAAATTACATTTTAAATATAAAATATTTATTAAATAATAATAATACATAAATAATATAAAAATTATAACAAATTAAACATGTTATAAGTAAAATTATAAATATAATAATAAAATAATAATATTATAGCACATTGAAGTCACCAAAAAAAAAATATTATAGCATATTGTGCGGTTTAAATTGAATTTGATCGGTTATGAGAAATAGATCCAAAATTCGATCCGATCTAACGGTTTACAAAAAATAGAATCCACTCGAATCTAAATTAGTGCGATTTTAAATTATTTTTATTTAGATTGAATTGAATGAGCAGTTTAATTTGGATCGATTTAAATTTAAATACCTATATTAATTATCATGAAATTGTGTGGGAGCCATAAAATTTCACATTTTGAAAAAGGCTCATTATAGCATTAAAAAGCTTTCAAGTTTTTTTTATGATTAAAATTAACAATTAAAAATTACTCAAACACTAGTATATCAATACACTTAAAAGTTTTTTTTATAGTATTATTTCCAAACGTGGCCCATAGAATTTATTGATTTAATAAATTATTAGACTCGGCCCAAACATATTGCTACCCGAGATATTGTATTAAGCTGAACAAGTAATTTATGATTAGGACCAGCCCAATTCATGGTTATTACGAATGTTTGTTAAACCTTTTTTTATTATTATTATTGATAAAAAAAATGAAGTCCATAATTGAGAAAAACATGAGGAAAATGTAAAATAAAATTCCTTTATTAAGACACGGTTCTTTCAAGTTGTCCTATCCCACAAAAAACCATCTAAAACAAAGCTTATTTTATTTCTATACCGCATAACAAATATATTGGCACCAACGAAAATTAAATTAACAAATATATAAATCATGTATCTATATAATTTTCATACGAAAAATAAGAGGATATAAATTCAGTCATTGGGTCAAAATAAATGATTAAATTAAATTTTGAAATAAATCAATTCATTGTACTTTTTTCAAAGGCACCATAAAATTTACCTTATTTCTTTTCCAAACAAAAAATGTTATTAAACTTGAAACCAATAAATGGTCAGCATTAAATCAAGGCTTATGAATCATCATCATCATCATCTAATTTATAAATTGGATATCATCATCATCATCTAATTTATAAATTGAATTAATAACTACATTATTACTTACTAATATATCAATATTGATAATAAATAAAAAAATTATTTAATATTTAATATTTTTATGTTATTTATTTTTATATATACTTTGATATGTTTATACGATTTTTTTTATTATTTTTATGTGTTACATGTGTTTTTATAACTCAAAATTTTTAGATCCATCGCTACGATGAGGTAATTAATATGCCTCTTATCTGTTGATGCATTTTGATAAGGGTTTCTGGAATTTTTTTTTTCTTTTTGATTTAAGTCATGTAGATTGTATTTATTATATTTTGACCATTTCACTAATTAATAATTACTGAAATTGTCCAAATAAGATTAGGTTATTTGATTTCGTTAATAAATAATAAGTCCATACACCCATTTTTAACCTCATAGACATTCATTTATTAAAAATTTATCTATCATGTATTCTAAAGATACATATTAAATTTATAAAATAAAAAAGTTTTTATTAAAAATATAAAAAATTTAAGTTTTCAATACATTTATTATTTTGAATTCAATAAATAAAAATATTTAAACCATTCCACTAATGATAAACTTATCATGTACCATAAACACATGTTAGCTAAATCTTTAAAAATTTAGCTAAAAATGCATTAAAAATAAAGCCCAACTCATTTATTATTTTCAAGAAATATGTATTGGAGGTCATAAATAAACATTAAAATGTGTAACTGAGGGACACTCTCGCCCATCTAGTATTAAAGCTTGCTTGAATAAAGGCAACACGGCGGTTGGGTATACAGAAAGAGTAGTAGCCACCATCTCTGCAACTTCGCCAAATAGAGGAGGCCCAAGCCAGTCATAATCACCGCAATGTTCAGTCCGCAACAGCGTTTGGAATATCTTCGAGTATCATAGCCACCATCAGTTGAGGGCGGCAATCGCCAGGGATACCAAGAACGCCGGTAGCGCCAGAAAAGAATGAGTACTGCGAGTAAATGAGCAGGTTCGGGGGATTTGATTTAGTGAAAGTGTTGTTTCAGAGCCATCCGCCGAGGATCAGAGCCAGTCATCCAAATTTGTGAAGTGAAACATGTCTTAAAGAGGATCATCAACCACCTAATCTTTGTCGAGAAAGGAGTAGAATATTTTATTTTTACGTAATTTTTCTAAAATACTCTCTCATGGTTGAAGGGTATAATATTAAAAAACAAAAGATGATCTTAATTTTGTTTTAGAGTAATTATCCAAATCAGTCTCCAAGAATTTTAAAAGCGGACATCTTAGTCCCAAAAAAAAATTAATATACAGATTAATTTTCAATGTTTTTTCTGTCAAACATAACAATCCCCACTCCATTTTTCTGCTTGACTCACTAACGAAAATTGCTGAGTTGACACTTTAACTCTCACACATGGTCGTTAAGTGTCCACGTGTGCGAAGAGGACAAAACAGTCCCTGGCCTGTAATCACAAAATGATGTTGTGTAGTGAGCTTCCCTCATCTCATCCCCACTTCCAAAATTCAAACCCAAATTTCACATATTCTCTCCACCTCTCCTCTCACTAACCGCTATCCCCTCTCACTCTCCATTCTCACTGAGTCAACTCATGATCATCGTCGTGCACCTGACTCAGTCAGAGGAGAACATCATCGTCGCGCGCCTTACCCAACCTGAGGAGAATGTCATCATCATGCGCCTGAGGAGAATCATCAAAGGCAAAACCATCACGTTAAAGGTAGATGGTTGCCATCTTTGTCGCGAGGATAAGCAGAGGCAAAATCATCACATGCTTGAGGAGAATCCAGAGGCAAAATTGTCGCCGTCTTTGTCGCAAGGAGAAGCAGAGGTAGAATCCCAAGGAGAATCACGCAGCCTGGTCGTCGTATGGAGGAACACATGGCATAGCAAGTGGATGAAGAAAAAGAGGAAGAAGCAGAAGCAGAAAAAGACGGTGACGATGGCGAACGCCCTTGCCCGAATCCTTAAGGAACATGTTCCCCTCTTTCTCTTATCTTTGATTCATTTTCTTTAATCCTTTGTGTTTGGTGGTGCCATTTGGTTGTGGTTTGGTAGGTGAGAAATCTAGGTATAAAAAACACAATGAAGTAAGTTTGTAAGGTTTAACACTAATGTTTGTTATTTTGACTTTGATTCATATTCAAGTAGGTAAGATGAAGTTTAGATAATTCAAGTTGTTTTCTGAATTAGAATGCCTTAAACAATTTAAACCCGAAACTGAATGGAGAGGGCTACTAATGTTTCTCCCATGGGTTTTAACATAAAGCCTTAATAATGAAGAAGACACCATAAATGATAAAGTTTTTTAGTAGATGGCTAGAGACTGTTTTGTCCTCCTCACATATGTGGACATTTAATGCCACATGTGCGAATCAAAGTGAGTCACGTTGAAAAATGGAGGCAAGATTGTTATGTCTGACAAAAAAAATGCTAAAATAACTCGTAGTAAAAATTAAATGTTATATTTTAAAAATAAAAATAACTCCCCTTACCTACTAGCTCCAAAGAGTACCAAAAACAGACAACTTGCTAATTTTTAACAATCCACTATTCACCTCCTTTAGCATCACACATAACATGTTAGATAGTTGGATTTTTGGTCTTTTAAAGTTATTAAAATTGAGCAGAATAGCAGAAAGGATACTTAACATTGAGATCCTGACCCAAAAAACAAAAGTAGGGATCTTAGAGAAGGATAGCACCATAAATAGAAACTGTTGCTTATCCCTTCTGGTGGCTCACCTCAGTACCTTCAACCTTTCCAAATATAATTAGACTACATAAACTAAGCACTACATCCACACAGTATAAGTTCCAAACTAACAATATTCATACTTAAAAATAAAAAATCAAGAACAATGACTTAACCAACACTTGGCGATACTGAAAAAGTAACAATACATCAAAGAAATGACAAAGTTGAATGAACACACATTAAAACCAAGAAAAATCCGCCAGATTCCTAACCTAAAACACTCAAACCAAGCTCGTAAGCTAAAAACACACATCCAAAGGCATATTAATCAGGCATCATCCAAATTGCAAATTCCTTAAATTAAAAATAAAAATAAACCAAATGACAGTTCAATTGACGACACAAAGCTTCAGTTGCACGAACAAGAATTAGCATTAATAGCAGAAAACTAAATTCGAAGCTTAAGAACTGGAACTGCAAGATCTAAAATAGTAAAAATATTATAAGAGAATGAAATGAAGGAGTTGTAAGAGAGAGCACAGTAGATCAAAGCTACGAACGAGTCGACTCGGCGATACCTGAAGGAGCAGATCGGAGCTGCAAGAAGGATCTGAGTCAAAGAGCGAGTTCGTGAGCCCTAAATCGAAAACCAAAAAAAAAGATAGAAAGCGATGGGTATGAGCCTTTGCTTGATCTGAACTGCGGTGGTGAGGGCGGCAACGACAGCAACGGTTACAACGAGCTTCGGCGGTGAGCTTAGGCTCTCTTCTCTAAGACCTCTTTCTTTAGTTCTCTTCATGCACAGTAAATATCCTTTCTATAGATTGTAATTTCTCTGAATCTCTTATTTCTTTAGTTTAGATAAAAAAATATCTTAATAAAAATAATACTAGCCATAATTCTATAGCCACTAAAACTTTTTTTATTAAAAAGGTAGTGATAATAATAAAAATAAATTGTCATTATAATATAATTTTAATAAGAATAATACTGGCCATAATTTTATGGCCACTAAAATTTTTTTATCAAAAATTATTTTTTTGTATTTATTAATGGCAATAATAACAATTGTCATTATAATATATAGTAATAATGGTAAATATATAATTACCGCAAAAAAATAACTTGAATTAAGAAATTAGTGGCTATTATGTTATTTCCACTAAAAATTTGTCGCTAAAACATATTTTTCTTGTAGTGAGGTTGAAAGTGATTATGATGAATGGAGGGTGAAGGTGGCATGGAGATTGGGCAGCTTGGAAGCTGAAGCTAGAGTTTTGAAACTGCTAATGATTTTCACATTTGGGATAGTTGTAATTAGTGTTATACTTTGTTGTTTGATATGTATTTCTAAGTAAACCCAGTTATGTGAAAATGTAATGGTGTATTGAATTGCATGGCTTGAATGGGAGTAGTTATTTGAAGTTGGAAACAAGTCTTTGTCCATTATTATAAATTGTCAAATATTGTAAACAAGTCTCTACCATTGTTAATATAAGTTATGTTAAGATGATATTTTGGAATGAGGTAGGACTGTCTTGCCTTGAAGGGTGATTTTGGTGGGTTGATAGTGGGGTTTTGTGGACTGCAAAGGAGCCTTTGTGGGCTGAGAGGTAGTTTTCATGGACTTATATGTTAGTTTCGTGGGCTGAGAATTAAGATTATTGGACTTACTGGGCTGTGAGGCTGGTTTAGTGGGCTGAGAATTGGGCTTATATTACTAGACTGTGAGGCTGCTTTAGTGGGCTGAAAGGTTGGTTTGTTGGGCTGAGGGTGTATTGTAATGTGCATCTTGACAGGTTGAGAACGGTGCTTCTTAGCCTGGGAAGAATTCTTCTTCTTCTTGCTACTTCCTACTTCCAGAAAAACTATATCTTCCTCCATGTTGTCCACTACACATGGCTGTGAGATGCAATTCTCAAAGTATAGGTTGATCAAATATTGGTTCTTTCTACGATCCTTGCACATTACAAGCAAATTTGTATTTGTCACTAACTTTTTCAATCCGAATGAAATGCGAACTCCAGAAACTTTCCACCAACAGTTTTCAGTTTTAATGTATCCCAACTCCTTATAGTAATCCTTTACAAAAAATACATCAAGTGTGTCTCTTTCAACACCCATCAATACCTCTGTATTATCAGTTTCATATACTATCTCTCTATCCTCACACTTTTTAAACAACCCACCATGGTGAATCACAAATGTCATGGGAGGACCCTCCATCTACAATAACAAATACGAAAACACTATTAATAAATAGACTAGCAATAGCTACTCTCTATGTGTCACCAACGACTAAACCCAATTTATACCAATCAACCATTAACACAAAATAAACATGCAATAGAACCATCACTAAATTCAAATACCCCTAACTAAAAACCATCACAGAGCCAATTAAAGCAACACATTTTCACACACTAAAATGATAAAAGAACATTCACACAAATCCTTGGTCACTCCAAAGCCTATCCTAAATTAGACGAACACTAAGACCACGACATTAGGAATACATCACACCATAGAATAACTTAAAATTCATGAAAAAAGTTTCATCCTTACCTCTCACTGTCGCAATGGCTTCTTCCACTATCAATGCTGCTCTAGGATAAGATCAACTCTACATTCAATAGCAACAACTCTTCTATTATAATTGTCAACCAATACTAATGAATGTTGATGGGGTGGTTTAGAACTTGGGTGAGAGGTTTAGGGCATACCTTGAGGAAGACGATATGTTTTGGAGAAAAACAGAGAGAGATGGTTGATATGAGAGGGAGTAAGGCTTTGCAACGTTTGAATATCTCTTCTGTAGACTAAATGGCGACGTTTCAAGGCTAGGAGAGCATTGTATCAAAATTGCGTCGTTTTGATTGTGCGCCACACTGGCAGTTAACTACACATACGTCAATGAACATTTGTCAACTCACCAAAAGCGATGACGGAAGAACGAACGTGATTAGGTAGGGTATCTTTTGGAGATGAATTCGATTGATTTTATCTTTCGGGGACGAAAATAAAAAATTGAGGTATCTTTTTGGAACGATTTTGATTATTAACTCTTTTATTATAGGAGAATAATGAAACTCTTTTACAATAATATAATTAATTTTTTCATAAACGACAAATATATATTATTGTATAATAACTGATTTTTTGTGTCAATATACCGTGCTTGTATCAATTATATATGTTATAAGTAGTGAATTATATTAGGGTCACTCTAATGTATAGATACAATTTCATACAGATTTATAGATTTATATAGTTGAAGGACACGTGTAGTGAATGATTAGAGACTCTGATCAAGTTATCTGAATTCTCATAAAGTCTTGTTACCAATAGTTATCTGAATTCTAATTGACCAGCAACTACAGTAACGTGTATGATTTTTCTTTTTACCAAGAGTCGTTGTTCATATCATGTGGATTACTCTTTTAATTCACTTCATCTAAAATATTATTTTAATGTATAAATCCAACAGAAGAATGATGCGAGATCTGATTTCGAAAGTCATGACCATAAATTATTATTATTATTATTAAATACAATGAGATGCTATATACAATGTAGGGATGGCAAAATTTTTCGAGACGCAAGGATCCTTGTGGGAATTATTCTGAATGGAGATTCGACTATAGAAAATTTTTTTTGCAAGAATGGGAATGGGGGACGAAATTCTCCCGAGGCAAGCGCGGAGACCCGAACGGGAATCCCCGCCCCGTCTCCATTAATTCCCAAAATTTTAAATTTGCTTAATTGTTCTTAATAGTTTATTTCTCATATATGTTCCTAATCCTTATTTGCATAATCCTTCTTTAATTCATAGATCTCTAACATCATCCATACTCAATCCAACCTCTCTACAGCCACCTCCTCGCCACTCTCCCGTCTCACCGCATCCCTCACTGTTCCATCACCCTCACCGTGTCGTTCTCTATATTCGTGGTGTTCCTTTCCGCAATTCTGTCGTCGTGTCCATTCTCCTCTTTGTTGCAGTGTCCCCTACCTCGTCTACTGCTCTGTACTCTAACTCCCCATGACGTCTCCCATTACGTCATTTTGAAAGTCACCATCTTTACGTTTGGACTTTTTGTATAAAATTTTGCTGTTTTTATATAGGATGGATACTTTCATCTCTACTATAAAAATTAATAATTAGTCAAAACCATTAGAGAGATGGGGAATGGGCCCTGTGAAAAATGGGGATGGGAGCAATATTCTCCACGGTGGGAAATAGGGACAGGGATGGGGAGTAAATCTAGGGGCGGGGATGGGGAGTAAGGAGGCCGCCCCCGCCCCGCCCTGCCCCGTTGACATCCCTAATACAATGAGCTATTGGACTTATTTAAAAATTAAAACATAAGAGTTTCATTAAATAGTTGGTACTTGAACTTCTAATTCTATAAAATTTAGGACATTTAACATTATATAATAAACTGTATAAAATAAAAATTTTACTGTTTTAGTATAATAAAATGGAGTTCAAACGAAAAATTTTAAAAATGATTCAATAGATGCCTATAGTCTGTTTAGTGGTGGAGCGCCGGCAGTCTGGACATGACGGGAAGGGACTGGAGGGAGGATAACGGGCAGTGGTGGCTCTGATTCCTTCTGCGACAGGGATTGAGGGAGGGGAAGCAGGGGAGGCTCACTGGCAGTGGTGAAGCAGGGGAGGCTCCACGTTGCTACGCGGTGTAAAGCAAGGGAGGCTCGCCGGCGAGGAGCTCTAGTTCGAAGAGGTCCGAGATAGGAAAGGAGAGGAGGGGAGAGGGTCGCGGTTGCTTTACGGTTAGCGCGAAGGGGAAAGGAGCAGCGGCGGCGGCCCTTCCCCTTCCCTTCCCCACCTTCTTTTTCCCCTCTTCTGAACCAACTCTCCCTCCCCCAGCGTGGGGAATGGATCCTTTCAATTGTTAAAAAAAAATTGAGAGTGTAAAGTGTGATCTCTAACCCTTCATTGCTCTCTCTCATATTTATTTTTGGTCCCACTTATAAAATTAATGGTGAGAGGTCACACTTTACTCCCTCAATTGTTAAAAAAAAATTGAGAGGATCCATTTCCCCCAGCGTGTGTGATCTCTTCCCCCTTCCCCCCTTATTCAATGTTTTTGTTTTTGTTTTATTTTTTTATTTAGGGGTATTTTTGAAATAAAAATTAAAATTTTGATAAAAAGGATGATTTTAAAATAAAGTGGAACCTTCAGGACCATTTTGTAGCGAAAAAAAAAGAATGGACGAAATAAATTTTCGACCTCTACAATAAAGACCAAAATCGTACTTAACCCTAGTTATAACTCTAAACTTAAACCCAAATTCTATACTCTCAAACCTTAAACTATATAAGCTAACCCTTACCCCGAAAATATATCATCTTTTTAAATACTTTCGACCATCTTCAGTATAAAAGAATTGGACTATAACTAAATATGCTATACATTTTTTACCGAAGATAGGAAGACTTGAACCCATAATCTCTTAAATGAATATGAAAAGACTATGTCATTTGAGTTATAGTTTGTTGACGCTAAATATACTATACTTATTACACTATGATCAGAATATAAAACGAACAATTTGATACTTGATTGATATGTTCTACCCAACTATTATATCTTTAAATAAAGGTGCTTTTAATAAAATATTCATTTCACAGTATGACATTTTTCCTAATTTTTTGTGATAATAAATATTTTATTCAATAGATATATATTTATTACAAAACAATTATTTCAATAAACTCAAAATATATACATTAAAAAATTATTAATTATTATGTATTAAATCAGTTGTGAATAGATGTTTTTTAATATATCAGAATAAAAATTATTGATTACAAATCTCAACTTAATATGGTTACGTAAATGGTAAATAGTGAATAATTTTTTTACAATATCAAAATATATAAAACCGTGTATTCCTTATAAGAAGGCTTGGTTATAAGGCTTTACTATCTCACATGTGACTAATGAGTGACTCCATCACAAGTATCACTAGCCATAGTTGGAACAAGCTCTGCCAAGCTTGGTCAAACTGCTCCCTACACAAGAAAAGAAGGGCTAGGTGTCGAATAACCATTCTACAAATGAGAATATCTTTATCTCTTTATGAAATAACATCTATATATGCTATAATCCACCGTTATATTATATAGGCTTCTGTCGTACAATTTCATAATAATCTAATCAAATTACATTCATTGGCTATTCTCATAAGCAACCATTATAAGATTAATTGTCACCGACTGAGTTTGATTAGCTAGCCCTGCAATTAAAATAAGAAACTTGAAAATTTTCAAAGCTAAAATAATAATTCTTACTAGGAACACATACATTAACTCTTGGTTTCGTAGAATAGTATTATATGTAAATACATGGCTTGTCTCATGACCAACTCATAATACATTTAGTACCAGAGGCAATGTTGACTTGAATCAAAATAAGTTCTACATCCCATTCAATAGTAAATGAGATGTGTAACGGACTATAATTCAAATAGCATGGTTTTTTTTATCTTCATTTAGAAGTGTCGGTGTCTCAAGGGGAATAGGAGCATAGTAAGTCTATAATTTGGATTTGAAACCTTGACCCTTAACAACATTAATAAGGTATTCAATTTCATCAGAAACCTCTTTCATGGAAGGCCTTTTTTGCCTCTGATCATCCAAGCATGAAGCTGCAAGATAACCCAAAGATTTCATAGTTTCCAGTTCCACATTGCTAGATCCATCTTTAAGCAACGGATCAAGAACCTCCATAAGCCTGTCCTCAACTATTTTCTTCTTAGCATACACTGCCAAGTTCACATTCTCTTCCTCCCTGTTAAAGTCAATAGCCCTCTGAGCAGTGAGTAGCTCCATTAACACAACTCCAAAGCTATAAACATCACTCTTATCGGTCAGTTGAAAGTTTCGGTAGTATTCCGGATCCAGGTATCCAAGAGTCCCCTGCGCGCTTGTAAAGATATGACTCTTGTTTTCTTCAGCTAATTCAACAAGCCTAGACAAGCCGAAATCAGAAACCTTGGCATCAAACTTGTCATCAAGAAGAATATTGCTAGATTTTACATCTCGGTGGTAGATTGGGGGCACGGCCGCAGAGTGAAGATATGAAAGTCCTTCGGCTGTTTGGTGTGCGATTTTTAGTCTTGTGTGCCATTTAAGTGGTTGCCTTTCGCCTACTCCGACCAAAGGGAGACGATGGAGGTAATCAAAGAGTGTCCCATTAGAAACATACTCATAAATTAGTAAAGGGTGCTCTAGCTCCAAGCAACAACCAAGGAGTCTCACTAGGCTTCTATGGTTAACTTGGCAGAGTACCCTAACTTCATTTTGGATTTGATCAATGCCTTTTGTGCTTCCAAGCTTGGCACGCTTGATGGCAGTTATGGATCCGTCATCAAAGGTGCCTTTGAACACTTCGCCGAAGCCACCAGAGCCGATGAGGTTTTCTTCCGCGAAGTTGTTGGTTGCTTTCCTGATCTCTCTGCCCGTGAAGATCCTTGATGACAATGGAGTTGCTTTGGCACTTGTGATTATTTCTTTCTTCTTTTTGTTCATGGTTCTCTTTGCTTTTTTCTTCATTTCAATTTGCTTCTTGTATAAAAGGGCTCCAATTACTACTGCAATGGTGATTATTCCACCTAAGGAAGCAGCCACAGCTGAAAACAACAAATTTTAGGAATCTCAATTACAAAAAAGAAGTGGTGTGATTTGAATACAAATAAATGTCTGTATGCAGTCTATAATTATATCTAATTATAAAAATGTTCAAAAGACGTATTGCTTTTAAAGAAAAAAGTTGTATTTATAAAAAAAAGAAAGAAAGAAGTTAGCATATTTATCACAAAAAGAATTTAAAAAGAAAAAACAAGGTTAGCTCAATGCATGGGAGCCATTAACCATAGTACAAAAGTGAGCTTTTATTTGATAATAGATAGAAGGCATCAATACCAGCCATGGCCATTTTCTTTTTCTGCCGAGCTTTGCAGCGGGTACCCTTTTCATGTCCTTTGCACTTTTTATCTAAAATTTCAACCATTTTTTCAAAGTGAAAATTAGCAAGGAATTGGAATTAATTAATCAAAAATATTTAATAACCAAAAAATTTTAGTTAAAATTAGTCAGAATTTATCTTGTAATAATTAATAAATATTAAATAAGATAAATTTTGATTTTTTTTATTTTTTTAATATTACTGTTAATTAATAACATTCTTTTAGCTCTAATTGTTTTCTTGCTATATATATTGTAGGAATGAGTCCAAGTTTAAACTTAGGATTTGATATGCATACTACCTAAATTACTTATAATTAACTTGTACGGTTAATCGAAAAAATATTTTGCACTAATACTTAGTGAGTAATAATTAAAAATTCTAATTCATTCTCCTAATTATCCTGTTAATGTGTCACTGTAACAAAAGTATTCGATCCACCATTATATTTTACCCCAAATAACTTGTAAACTGAAATATATAATCAATTATCAATTGACAATATAATATAAGCCTCTTTTATACTAAAACTATATATGTCAACCCAGCCCTAAGTTCTAACTGTAATGCCATTATTCTTATATATAAGTAGCCAACGAAGCATCTGTAAATCCTATAAAATTAGCAAATAATTAATCAATAAATTAAATTTTAATTAGAAAAATTAAGAATGCAAAACTAATATCAAAATAAGATAAAATTTTTTAAAACGAGAATTTTGATACTAATTTCAAAAATTTGGTCCAAAATTAGACTGGAAGAGCCGAACCGACTGAACCGGAGCACAAATCAAACCCGTAGACTCAACTGGACCCACTCTTAAAAAGGGGACAGAAGCATTTTCTTCCCCATTATCATCATAAACGCTGAACAGCGTTGAGAAGGAAGAAGAACTTCCCTAACCATCATCAATTTTCCAATTACCATAACTCCCCCGTTTAAGCTCCGATCGCCGCATTGTTCGCGGCCACGCGTCCAGCGCGTTGAGCTCTACATTTCTGTCGGATCAATTTTACCGGTAAATTCCATTTTCGTTTCAGAATCTCTATCCCCTTTCTCACGGTGAAATTGAACCCTTGTGATGAAATCTTGCCCAATTTAGTGTTTTAGGTTCGATCTAGCTTCCGAAACTTATTGGGCTTGAGTTATTATGCGTATGGGTACGGTAAGAACAACTTAAATGCTAGTCAATTTTGATTTTATTATGAAGAAGCTGAATTTGGAATATATATGTGAATTAGGTGTGAATTAAGTTTTTATATATGCTTTGGAATTGAAATGTGAACATTTGGAGGCTTGGTGGTGATTGAAGCTAAGCTTGTGGCTGGTTACTCTAAGCTTGAGGGACTGTTTTGTAGCTTGTGAGGCTGCCTTGGAGTGATCGGTCAATATATGGTTTAGGTTTCGATATAAGGTTGTGTGAAAACTTAGGCTAGAGCATTATAGGATAGATTGGAATGGTTTGATATGTTAAATGGTTAGTGTTTGTGATATTGATGAATAAATTGATATGGTATGGTGTTGAGTAATTAATAATGGGAATTAAAAGTATGTATGTGTATATGCTTGTATGTTGGTGATGAATGAAGGATGATGATTTTGGCAAGGTAATGGTGTGGTTGAGATAGTAAATGATATAATTTGGTCTTGTTGGTATTGACTTGATAATTAGTGTTGTAATGAGGATTGAAGATTTTCATGAAAATGGTATGAATGAGTATGTGTAGCAATATGTGGTTTGTGGCTAAATTGGTAAATTGGATGGAATATGATGTTATTGAGCTAAGGTTATTAGAATTGTTGTGTTATGGTTAAGGGTTGATTGTGTTGATGGTTGTGGTATGCTAAATTGGGTGGAGAAGAGGTTTGAAAGGAAAATGTGATTTTGGTGGTTTTGGTAAAAAGTTGATTTTGAATGAATTTTGGGAGTCCATAACTTGCTCCTCAAATTTTGGATGGAAATGTGGTTTGTTTCAAATGAAATGTGGTTTTGCAAACTTTTGAACGATATATATTTTGTGAAAAACGGAATTTCGTAGAGGAAGTTATGGACGATTGAAGTTTAGGGTGAAAACTGTGTTGGCAGGATATCAAAACTAGTTTGTAGCAGCTTTATGGGCATTCTGCCAATTTTTGGAAAACGTACATCCACGCGTACGCGTGGCGTGGCATTTTATCGACGCATACGCGAGTAGCCATGCGTGCGCATGAGAAGACAATGCGCATAATCACGCGTACGCATGACTCACGCGTACGCGTGACGTGCTATTCTCACCACGCGTGCGCGTGACCTCTGTTTGCTGCAAAACTTGATTTTTGGTGTTTTAAACCAGATTTTCACTTCTAAACCTCCATTTTTCTCTCTTTTAGATTTAGGGTATAGTACTAAGTCCAATAGCTAATTGGAGCTAGAAAAATAAGATAACTTGGAGATGAAGTAAGAGGTAAAATAATGAGTTATATGAAGGAGATGAGAATGTTAAATGAAGTTTATGCTATGGCTTGATAAATGATTATATATTGATTATGAAAATGTAATGGCTTATGAATGATGATATCTGAGATACGAGTTTTTTTGGATAAGAACTGTGGCTTGCCACTACGTGTTCCAGGTTGAATCTCGATACTCTGTTGACCCTACGTCGTAAGGTTGACCGGATACGTATAAATTCCCGGGTATAGATAGCCCCCATTGAGTGATTTGAATGATGAATGAATGTAAAATCTATGCATAGACTCATGGGGATGCGCGACGGGGGACAGTCTAAGGTTTTCGGACTTGTCGGGTTGGCTGGATAACCGACAGATGTGCCTCATCAGCCATAGGACAGGCATGCATCATGTGCATTTGTTTGTTTTGGTTGTTATGCACTACTTGGGATTGCCTAACTGAACATATGTATCCTGCTACTTGTATACTTGCTACTTGCACTATCTGCTTCTTACTTGTGTGTGAATCTGTTTGGTTATTTGTCTCTGCTGAATTATGGATGACGGAGGGACGGAGGAATGGTGAATTGGTTAAGTGTTAGGTGTTAGGTTTAAGGCAAGTGAGTATAGTATACTTAGAATATCTACCCCTATTTATGGCTTTTACTTAGCAATTAAGTTCTATAATTGTATGACGAAGTTCTAGGATTGCCTCTGACATTTCCAGGACCTTATTTATTATACGCGTGGCACCTTTACCATGCTGAGAACCTCCGGTTCTCACCCCATACTGTGTTATTATTTTCAGATGCAGGTCGAGAGGCTCCTCGCTAGGCGTCTGGATTCTGGAAGCGGAGTAGTCCTGGGTGTATTTTGGGCTTTATGATTGTGTATATATGACTCATGTACTTAGCTTGTTCCCCAAGAATCTTGCTTATTTTGTTCCTCATAGAGGCTACAGGAGAGCTAGGGGCTTGATTTTGTATTTTGGGTGTTGGGATATATATATATATATATATATATATATATATATGTAAATATTCTCTGGCCAGCCTTGGTTTCGCAGGCTGAGTCAGGAGCTAGTTCCTCTGTATTATTGGCACTCTTATGACTCTCTACTTATTCCTACCCTTAGCTTTTAGGTTTCTTAGCACGCAAGTAATCTTTCCTCTTGAGCGTTGCGCTTTTTATCTTCCGATTTTGTTTCACCCATTTTTCAAGACTCCTAATATATTATCTCTTTTCACTATTATATGTATATTTTAACTGGTTAGAGGTCCGTAACACCACACTACCTCTGTTCTATGACTTAAGCGTAAAACTCTGTGTAATAGGGTGTTACACAGCTTATATAGGTTGTATTTAAAAGTGAGATTGAGACCTAGAGATAAAAATTAAAAAATAAAAAAAAAAGAGATAGAGATTAAATTAAAATTTTTGTATTGTGTTTAGTATAAAATATATAGGAATGAATTATGTTTTAATATCATGTTTGATTTAAGATAAATATAAACACTAAAAAATAAATTTAAAAATTAAAAATTTAAATAAAAATATTTTAAAAAAAATATTACTAAAACTTTTCAGTTTTTGTCCTTAAAAAATTTAGTTTTCATGTGTCTCCACTTTTTAAAAATGCTAAAAAAAAACTAAACTTGTGTATTACAAATTAAAATTAAAATTTTAATTTTCGTCTCTCGTTATCAAATACAATACTTAGTTCAAATCCTCTGTTTTCTATCCTAGTTCTAGAAAACAAACATAACCATAGGGTTATACTCAATTTACTCCTAGGTTTTGCTAACAAATTGTCCTCATTAAGATACATACTTGCTAGAAATACAAAAAGGGAATTTTATTGAAAATAAGAGATTTTAAATTTTTAATGTCATAAAGCATATCAACATTTAATATTTTTTTCACTAAAATCTTTTTTTTTTTAATTTTATATTTTCTTAGAGAATTTTCTTTTCTTGATTAAAATATATAATATAACTAGCTATACCTAATTAACATAAAAAATTCTATTTATATACTAAAATTAACTATTATATATTATATAAAAATATATTTAATTTATTTTTTAATATATATTTTATATTAATAATTGATTTTAATATACGTCTAACATAATTGAATCAATATTACCAATAGTTTTGCATATACTTTAGTATTATAATTGTTATAAACTTTCTAAAGCATGGATCAATTGAACACAAGAAAAAGTGTATTAATAATTTGGATTTAACTCAACACTGTTCTAAGAACAATAGAACATTGATTAAGAGAGTTAAAGTAAAAAAATTTACTTTTTATTTTAATATAATTTTAAGAAAAAAGGACAATAGGTTATTGACCTTTTGATTCATGGACATTTAAGTTCTCGAAAATTTGAAAATACATTTAAGTCAATGACCTTTTTAAAATTTGAACATATTGATACTTCATATTCATTTGGATATGTCAGACCCAACAAAAAATCAAATGTGACTCTCGTTGTACTGACTTGGTTGATACGAATACACATGTGAGAGAATTTTTAAAATGAGACAAATTAGACCCAAAGATTAATATGTCCAAATTTTGAAGAAATCAGGGACTTAAATGTATTTTTAAATCTTCAGAAACTTAAATGTCCGCGGATCAAAAAGTCAAGAATCAATTTCACCTTTTCTTTAATTTCAATGTATTTAATGTATTAAAAATTTAAAAAATAAACTCCAAATTAGTCCTTAAAGAATTTTAAATCGAACACTTTGATCTCTAACAAATTTTTATTAAATAGACGTCTTTGATAATTATTCTCGTCGAACAAATTGGTCTCTCCATTGTTTTGAAAAATAGGCTAATTTGTCTTTATATATAATAATATTTTTTGGACTTAATTGTCTTATAAACAAATTTGTAAGGACTTATTTGTTTAACACGGATAGAAAATATTTTATTAAAATTGATTGAAAAATCAATCTTTCAAAAATAAAATATATATTAAAAATAAATTAAATAATAATATATTTATATATAAATATATAGTGACTAATTTTAATGACTAATTCTAATATACACTTAATATTTATTTTAACTAAAACCTTTTCTTTATAGTATCCTAATCAAGTATAAACACAAAAGGTAATTAGGTTCTTATTTTTTAACTATAGCAATTTTTTTATTTTAGAAGAGTAGTTACAATTTGATCGTGTTCTAACATACATATAGCTGATTATAATATTTAACGACGAAAAATACTAAAAGGCTATTAATATTTATTATTTTTTTCATTATTTTTAGTTATTAATTTATTTTTTTATTTAATAATTCAAGTGATAATTTTAGTTCTCGCTTTTAACAGGCTTGAGCTTGAATTTAGCTTTCAACATACTTGAAATTTGACTCTGAACTTGAGTTTGAGCTTGACCTCGACCTCCTAGACCTTGACATAACCCACTAGCAGGATCCCACTTGAAGCCAGCAATGCACAAGCACCTTTGCACCCCACCACTTGTGGGACCCACTCCACACTTGGAATTCAACAATGCATTGCAATCCATTGGCCCCTTACAAACCGGTTCCTGTGGTGCCACCCACTCAATTGCAACCCCTAACTCCGGCCACCCCTTCCCTGGTGTCCCTGACACACCGTTAAAGTCCACAAAACTCTGATACGCCGCACAACCACCACTACCGCGAACTCGAACCTCGTACTCCTTGTGGGGCCCACCGGTTTTGTAGGCACAACAAGTTGGCACGCGCTCGCACGCGTAGGCATCTTTATGGTCCTTAATGTAACTGTGGCACGGGCTACTTGCGGAGCAGTCGAGTGGCGGTGCGTGAGGCGCGTTGATGGTACAATTCAACAAAATGATAGTGTTGCCGGTGGCAATGGCAAAAGGAAGGGTTTCATTGAGGCGAATGCCTTCACAATGGAAGTCCGTCGATACACACGCGCTTCTATCCAGTGTGGCAGGTTGGATTATGATATGGCGGGTTGTCGGGTTGATGGACTTGATCATGTAGGATGACCCGGCAAGTGCATCGAACCACAATATGCCTCCGATGCACCGGATTTTATAACTCGGGTCACCGCAGTCCGGTCCGGTGCTTAACGGATATGGAACTGGGTGTGGGCCACAATTGACACACTGGCGCGTGGCAGTGCATGACAGCAATAGTGCTGCAATTGTGGCTATTAGCGTAGTAATTTTATGTTGTTTCATTAAAAAGCAATAAGTGTTGAAACCGGCCACAGAATTGTAAGAAGAAAGCAATAGTTGTTTTATATGCTCATGTTGCTAGTTGCTACATATACATTATTTTTTAAAATATCAATTTAAAGAAAAATTGAGTAGAAATGGTTTTGGAAGATAAATAATACTAGTTTGCTATGGTACGTGGGGGAACGTGAAGTTTATTTTGTTGCGTTTTTCCAAAAATATTGTGTATTTTCATGGACAAATACAGATGTAATTCCTACTATTCAGAGTATATGATTCACAATGAAGTGAATGGCAGAACTATATTAGTGGACTCTGGGAAACATTACATGCATCTACGCATCTTGTTTTAGGTTTGCCCAAAGTCAGATATATATTTCGGTTATTAAGGAAGATATGCAGGTTTACTTCTCAGCATGGATGCGACATTATTGCTAATCTTATTATCAACATTCAAAAAACCCTTTTATCTAGTCTCCTTTACAATGCATTTAGACTTGGTTTGATAAAAAGATTTTAAAGAGATGTTGCAATTTGCAAATATTTCTTTTTATACTTGCTAAATTAAAAAATCATATATTTAAATTTATAACTTTTAAAAATTAAAAATGTTTTTCAAAATAGCTAAAAAAAATAGTGATCTTCCTCAATTCATAGAAGTTTGAAATAATCCTGTGCCATTTTTAATAATCTATTTTACCAACCAGTTTCTCTAGAAAATCAAATTTTTTTAGCTAACAATTAGTTAATAAAGTAGTACATAGACAAAAGTTCGGAGAAAAAAGAAAAATAAAAGAAAATAGAATTTTTAAAAAAATAAAGATTAACTAATTATTAATTGAAAACAATTGATTCCATTTCTTTCTTTATCGAATATTTTTCATCCACATGATATTCATGTGTTTATTGCATTCAGGTCTTGAAAGAAAAGAGAAGGAAGAAAGGGAATCAAAACGAGAGATCCAAACTTTGATGCCATCTACACACTATATAATGGATTACCAAGATATTGCCTTGGAGATATTACGTTTTACGGATTTGAGACTTGTAATCTAACAGGGACGGTTGGTGTATACACACAAGCAGAAGATTCATATAACGTAACCTACGGATTGAAAATTTTTGTTTCCGTTTTGACTTCTTTTTTTTTTTTTAATTTTTTTGGATCGTCATTTTTTATGTTAGTAAAAATATTTTTGTTATTTAATTTTTTAATTAAAGTAAAAAAATTTATTTACTCCATCAGTACTCAAAATACATAAATATTTTTTTAATTCTTTATCGTTTGCAGAAACCTTTTTAATTATAGTCAAGTTTATACTTATTCTTCCTATTATTGCTTTTTAGAACATTCATTTTAAATATCAATACATTATTTGATGAATACTTCTTGAAACTAGCTAAAAAGATCTTGTCTCACACTACATTACATTATATCTTGTTCAACTTCATAAATCATGTGACAACTAATATAATTTAAAAATATAAATAATACATTTCAAAAGATAAATATAAATAAGAATCATAACCAATATAATTGCACTTAGAATTGGCTAAAGAAATCCTACCTCACAGTATATTGTATCATATTCAACTTCATAAATTATGCGACAACAAATACAATTTAAACATATAAACTACACAATTTAAAAGATAAAACATAAATAAAAACCATAACCAATATCATTTATGTAAAATTCTTTGATTTATCATGTTAAAATAATTTATTTCTTAGATAAAAAAAATTTATTTTACAAAAATATAAGTTGTCATTTTTCAATGTTAACAGGGCTCTATGAAAAAGAGAGAGCTAAATGCATAAAGAGATGAAGAACTTAAGGATTTGAAAAAATTACTGTTTTGGCTTTTGATTTTATTTATTTGCTTATTGAAGAAAAAGAGAAAAAGAAAGAGAAAAAGAATGGATGTCTAGATCTCCCACCAAACTTGTTACTAACTTCAACTCGTTCTTACAAATTTCTTAACAACTACCTTTTAATCTGAATCTTAACTTAGAAGAAAGAGAGAGCATTATAGAGGATGTTGCTTTACCTTTTATTTTTTCTTTTTTGATTTTTTTTTTCTATTCTTTATTCCTAAATTTTATAAAAATGACACTTGAATGAATACTCCACGACTATTGGAATGTATAAAATATAATCTATTTTGAATATACCATTTGAAACTGTTCTTGTGTAGATGAACTTCTGAAATATATCTTGTCTTAGAGAAAATTGAACTTGCCTCTTCGTCTCCAAAGGAAACGTTCAAGTCAGTATGTATTTAAGGAGTTAATACTCAAATTGGCCCCTAAAATTTGACCCCGACTCAATTTAGCCCTCAAGGTTTCAATTGACTCTAATTGTACCCTGAAATTTTGACCCGCGCCTCAAATTGGCCCTTATATCATTTTTCATCACCGAAGAGCTGACGTGGCAATTTTAAATGACACCTAGCAGTCTCAAAACGACGCCGTTTTACTGTTGGCGCCGAAATCCTTAGAAACGACGTCGTTGACATGAAAAAAGGGGTTAAATGAAATCCAAACATTAACCACTTCAAAAGTGAAACCTAATTGACCATTTCTCTTCCTTCTCTTCCCGTCGTATACGTTCTCGTCAGAGAAGCACCATGGGTGTCACAGTAATGGAGGTTTGAAGATTTTCTTACTTGTTTCGCTCCCATAGTGAAGATTAATTACCTGAGAGTCATCTTTTGAAAAACAGGTTAGTAACAAAAACACTACTCTCAACTACCATGCTATGTTTTTCTCAAAATATTGGTTGTGGATTGTTTTTCATTTTTTTCAGTCTACTTCATCAGTAAAACTTTGGGAGAATGTGGTTGATTATGGTTGTTGATGATGATAGAGTTTTTGTTTATTAGGGTTTAATTTTTTTGCATGCGTGTGACTGTGATCAACTGAATCATTCAGTTTTTTGTCCGTTTGAGCAGTCTTTGATTCTTTATATTCCATTTTAAAATAACAATTTTACACATTCATATCCTATTTTAATTTAATTGTTGACTGGGTAATTTCTTTTAAAAATAAAGGATTTTTTGTGCTGAACATTGTCTGCATCAATGACCACCATGAGTGTTTTATTATACATCTGAAATTAAGTGATAATCATAAACTGAACTTCTTGATTTTTCTTAGACATTGACATTAGTACTATGGCTTGGAGGTGTCGTTGATGATCATATTCAAGATTTCAGTGTATTTATATATTAAAATGGGATCCTTGAATTCCCGTCCCTCGACTAATGAACACACCTGACAATTTTGCTTTCATGTGTTTCCTTGTTCCTTCTTGTATTATTATTTACAAGAGTACTGATATAGTGGAAATGGAGTACTGCATTATGTAACGATCATAACAAGAATATAATTTTGATAAAAAAATTCTACTTTTATATATGAATTTTAAGGGTGTGATTACTAGTTGGAATATAATTTTGCTTAATGAACACACTTGACAATTTTGTTTTCATGTGTTTCCTTGTTCCTTCTTGTACTATTATTTACAAGAGTACTGATATAGTGAAAAGGGAGTACTACATTATGTAACGATCATAACAAGAATATAATTTTGATAAAAAAAATTCTACTTTTATACATGAACTTTAAGGGTGTGATTATTAGTTGGAATATAATTTTACTTAATGAACACACTTGACAATTTTGCTTTCATGTGTTTCCTTGTTCCTACTATTATTTACAAGAGTACTGATATAGTGAAAAGGGAGTACTGCATTATGTAATGATCATAACAAGAATATAATTTTAATAAAAAAATCATACTTTTATACATGAACTTTAAGGGTGTGATTACTAGTTGGAATATAATTTTGCTTAATGAACACACTTCACAATTTTGCTTTCATGTGTTTTCTTGTTCCTTCTTATACTATTATTTACAAGAGTACGATATAGTGGAAAGGGAGTACTGCATTATTATGTAATGATCATAACAAGAATATAATTTTGATAAAAAAAAAATCCTACTTTTATACATGAACTTTAAGGGTGTGATTACTAGTTGAAATCTTTGAGGGAAGGAATGATTTAATGATTAAAGTGGAGTCTATTTTTTTTCTCAAGAACCCTTCCCTTAAATTTGCTGCATGAGTATTTTAACACGGCACTTGTTAAAAAGAAAAAAAGGCATCTTTTTAAATGCTTAATATTTTCGATAATGCATGTGATAGTTTACTTTTTTGTACTTCCTTAATAAGTTTTTACGAGATTCATTACAAATTACTTGTTCTTGTTAAGATGTGAACATTATATTGTTATTCCATGCATAATTATTGTGCAGATTATTGCATTAAGTGGTACAGCAAATAAGCTGTTAAATGGGAAGTGAAATGGAGTTTTTTTTGCTTCTGGTGTCTGAATTATTCTGCCATTAATTATCCTTGTAAAAAGCATAATCCTTCATGTTTAGGTATTTCAAATACTTGTGACTGTTAGTTATGTAATTGATTGTGTGAAGATTTTAACTTCTTTGTTCTACTTTGGCAATCAGTTGTGAAAAATTTTTGCCCTTTTATTCTCTTTTCTTTTTTTTAGATAGGACAATGAGTTTCTCTTATTTGCTTTTCCACTTAAAGATTGAAAATAATACTCATTGGTTTTAACAATAATTAAAACGCAGATCAAGCTGGTATGTTTTGTTGAAGGTTTCCTGTTTTTATTATTATTATGGTTAAAGATACCTGGTCTCCTAGTCCCTATTCATTCTGGCCATTCATAAAGTAAAAGGGATTATACTTGTTTCATTATATTCTGTGAAGTATTGGCAATGTTGGGTAGTGTTGTATAGCATAATAGTTTGATACTTGAGCCAAAGTTGAATTTACTTTGATTAGCAAAGTTGTAATTGTATCCAAATATTGTTGATTTTACTTGCTTTATTCTTTCATGTTTCATGATTAAGGATTGCATGAGACAGATTGAAATTAAACCAAATACCTTTAACAAAATATTCATGTTTTTTAATGGTAGCCAAAACACTTTTAATTGATTAAGTTGTTTAATATATTAGAACTAAGCCCCAACTGAATTGTCTGTAATCTGAATTACTATTTTCAATTTATTGTAGTGTTGTTTTTAATTATTGTATCTCCTGAATCTTATTTATAGATGGGTGAAGGTATAACGATTGTGTATTATCATGGAGGCAGTTTTGTCACCAAACCAAATGGCAGTTGGTTTATGACAATGATCACACTGATGAGTTGACTGGGCTGGATGAGGATGTATTAGATGTATTTTCACTAAGAGAGTACTAAAAGATCCTAGGTTATGATAACATGGTTGAGTATTTGTGGCTTGTTCCTGGTAAACCTATGAAGAGTGGACTGTGAGCACTAAGTCATGACAAAGAGCTAGTAGAGATGTGCTTCTGCAAAGAACAATGGGGAAACAGTGCACATATACTATAAGCATGGAGTTTTCCAACCCATGATAGAGGAAGAAGCACCTGAATTGATAGAGCTAACACCCAATGCCACTGAAAACGTTGTCAAGGGGACCACACCTAGCCCAAAGAATGATACACCAACCATTCCATCCCATATCAAATCATCCATCAACAGCACAAGTGAAGGCCCTTCCAAAGAGGCATCCAAGTCCCTACCAGCATCTGCTTCCATCCCCCTGGTGAAGGAGATACCCCAACCAAAACCAGCACCTAAACCCACACCTAAGCCCAGGCCAGCAACTAAGGAGAAAACTAAGCCTACACCTACGCCCAAACCTGCACCTAATGAGACACCTAAGCCCATACCCAAACCTACACCTAAGCCCAAGTCCACATCCAAACCATCACCTCAACCCAATCCTACATCAAATACAATTAAGTCCGCACCCAAGTCTGGGTCCAAATCCAATCCAACACCCAAATCAGCATCCAAGCCTAATCCAACACCCAAATCAGCCCCCAAATCTAAAGCCACTTCATCCAAATCAATTGATACTTCAACAAGATCCTCTGCTAGACTAAAAGGAAGAGTAGTGGGACAAAAACAAGATACTGGCAGCAAGAAAACCTATATAAGCCTCGATGACAACAATGGCAGTGACAATGATTCACATGACTCGTACAAATCTGCAGAAGACAGCCTATACAAGCCTGGACCACAAGACAGTTCTACTGAATCAGATATTGAAGGTGGTCTTTCGGCAGCTAGGTTGAGGGAATTTAAGTTGAAGCATGCTCCAGGTGCTGCCTGGAAGAAGGGCAAGGAGAAAATATTAGAAGAAGATAACGGTCTGGTTGTGGAGAATTCTAACGAAGAAGTAGATTGGGCGCAAGTGCTGAGCAACAGAGAAAACAACCAAGAATCTTATTATGCATATGATCCAATTCACGATGATTCTAATGGAAACGACTCTTAAAAATTCGAAGAATTGAAAACCCCCCCAAACTCAGATGAGGAGTGGAGTGATGACGATGATGTTGATGATGTGCACCCAATCTTCTCTGAGGGTGGCCGATTCGGTGAACTAAAGCTACAAGTTGGAATGAAGTTCAGTAACAAGAATGAATTTATGAATGCTGTGAGAGAATTCATCATTCAAGAGGGTAGGGAGATTAAATTTAGAAGGAATGAGAGCTACATAGTCAGAGCTATTTGCAAGTGGACAACTGGAGAAGATGAGGATATGGTTAGATGTCCATGGGTTACTTATGCATCCAGGGATTCTGAGGAGACATGCTGGCAATTAAAAACATTTAAGAATGAACACATATGTCCTAGGATGAGCAAAAACAGGGCAGCCAACAAGAGATGGCTTGCTGGCAAGTTGGTAAAGAAATTGAGGAGGTATCCGAGCTTAAAGCACAGTGAAGCTAAAGCATATTTCACGAGAAGGTGTGACCTGGATCTAAACAAATCATCACTAACCAGAGCTTTAATGGATGCAAGAAATATTATTTACGGTGATGCAGCTGCCCAATATGGTTTGGTTAGAGATTATGCAGAAACTCTACTTAAGAGTAATCCTGGTTTAATAGTAAAGATTGGTACATATCTTCAAAGGGATGATACTATATTTGAAAAAATGTATGTATGCCTGGATGGATGTAAGAAGGGTTTTAAGGCTGGCTGCGGCCCACTGATCGGACTCGATGGAGCCTTCTTGAAGACTCAGTTTGGTGGACAAATACTCTCAGCAGTGGCTCAGGATGCCAACAACCATATATATCCAATTGCGTGGGCAATTGTTGATGTTGAGAATAAAGAGAATTGGAGGTGGTTTTTGGACCTGCTGCTTGATGACTTGGGTGATTACATGGCTAACAAATGGGCTTTTATGTCAGACATGCAAAAGGTAAATGAGTAAACGTATTTGTATAATTAACCTCATATATGCTGTGACGACTGTGATTAAAAAAATTTATTTGTATAATCAATTCATACTTGCTGTGAGGACTATGATTAGTAAATATATTCGTTGCGAGGGTCTGTTTGACGTCACTTAATATATTTGGGGGGTCTGTTTGAGGTCACTTAATATTTTTTGGGGGTCTGTTTGAGACACGATAATTGAAATTTCATGTGTTACTAGTTCAGGGTTTGGCTTCAGCAGTAAAGGAGCTCATGCCCAATGTACACCATCGATCTGTGTCTGGCATCTATGGAAGAATTTTAACAAACAATGAAAAGAGCAGGAGTACAGAGGACTATTATGGGAGTGTGCTAGGGAAACAACTCGCCATGGTTTTGATCAGAAGATGGATAGGTTAAAGAGACTCAACGAGGGAGCTTGGGCATATTTGGATAAGTGGCCTAGAGAAGCATGGACTAGGGCATATTTCTGATACGATAAAAAATTGATAATATTTGTAACGATGCTTGTGAGGTTTTTAACTCGAGGATCAAGGAATACAGAGCTAAGCCAATAATCACCTTGTTAGAGGAGGTTCGGATGTTTGCGATGCAGTCTATTGCAAAAAACAAGGTTAAGTTATGCCACCATGTTGGTAAGCTCCCACCAATCCAATATAGTAGATTGCAGAAAATCTGGAAAGAATCTCAAAAATGGATACCGATTTGGAGTGGAGATTAAGAGTATCAAAGATTTGAGATCCACGGTTGGCCTACCAACATGGCTGTTAACTTGGAAAGAGCATATGTACCTGTAGGTTTTGGCAAATAACAGGTACTGAGGTAGCCAATAATTACTTATTTCTATTTATTTGTATCATTTGATTAAACATAGTTTAGATTAGATAGTGACTGATTTGTATTCATTTAAGTGTTGTTATTTGTTTAACTATTTTATTTGTCTTTGGTAATTGGTCTCTATTTAAAAAGATTATTGGATAATGTTTCACCACATCTATCTTCGTAGGCATGCCGTGTGTCCATGCATGTGCAGCCATCTCCAAGATAAATCGAAATTCTGAGGATTTTTGTCATCATTGGCTGACCATGGAAGCTTATAGAGATACCTACAAGCACTCTCTCAATCCAATACCAGGACAAGATCTTTGGGAGAGAAGTGAACAAAATAGGCCTCATGTACCTAAAATGAAGTGAAAGCCAGGGCCGATAACCCAAAAAAGACGGAAGGATGTTGATGAAGAGCCATCTAGTATTAAGAAGTCAAAAACTGAAACCAAGTTAAAGAGGAAATACAAAGAATTCACATGTACTTACTGTGGTACGAGAGGGCATACAAAGAGAAGTTGCGCTCATAGGAAAGCTGATGACCTTGCTAGTGCCCTTGTTAATGCAGCAGCGGCTGTTGTTGCAAAAGAAAAAGGTTCTAAGGCTGGAGAGACTAGAGATCCAGCAAATGCTGCTACTACTAACACCCAAGCTGCTGAGATTAATGAAAATGCTCCATTAGCACCAGGGCAAGCTGTTGATGATGTAAATGCTTCAGAGATTGATCTCACCCAACCCACTTACTCACAGCCAGAAAATCAGGAACATGTAGTGATTGGTTTCTAATATTTGATTAACTGTTAACTAGTTTGTATTGGTTTATAATACATGAGTAAATGTTGGGTAGATCCAATTGATTGATACTATTTGATAATATATTGCTTGGTTTTTATTGGGTTGTATTGGTCGCTAATTCTGTTAACAATTTCACTAGGTCCCTCCATCAGACCCACCTCCACCTCCACAACAGGTCACAAGGTCTGACAAGCTGCAATCTAAGAGGAAAAAAACTTTCAATGTGGACCCAATGCAAGGAGCAAGTTCTGGGACAGCTGCACGCTTGGCAGAGTTTATGACATTCGTCCCCACCCCGGGCTTCAAACCACCAACAACAAAATAGAAAACGATTTGCAATGTTGACTGGAAGTTGTGTAGAACATATTTTGTAGAGAGCATTTGATCAAACTATGCTCTTTTGATATTTTATTACTATGTTATGTAGAGCAATCTATTTTGGTTTAGGATATTTGAAACTATGTTATCTAGGGTGTTTGAAGTATGATACAGATACTGCTATTACTAATGCTGTGATATTGACAATGATTAATGACTATGAATTACTTTATGAATTACTTATTTGTGGGTCCTCTGTCAAGTGCAAGAACCACAAAAGGTTCTATTAGATTTTCTTTTGTCACTAATGGAAGTGCATACTACATATATAATTATCAGAGCCAGCTCCTGATCTTGTCTTCATATACAGACTCATAACAGCTTGACCGATTTGATCAAACTATGCTCTTCTGATACTTATTTGGTCATAAGTTATACCTCCTCTTTTGTATAATCTCAGTTTTAAAGAATTTTTATAGGATATATCATTACCAAGAGAACATAAAATTCCATTTCTATTTTGTCATTAAATACATAACAATGCTTCATTCACATAACTGACATCACAGTTACATATATTTCATCCCACCTAATCCATAAGCTACAATCACAATTCTAAAAATAATAACAAACACAGACAACATAATATTCCACATTTTTAATATTCTAATTTCAGCTTCAACTGCACTAATTTTCCATCCCAGAGATATTTTTCAATGGTTTTCACTAACTGAACTTTCATTTCTGCCAACTATGGCTTCTTCTTCTTCAACATCTGCCTATTTAAAAAAGCCGCACCATCTCTTACCGGTAGTCTATGGTGCACGAAATTGTGATCTCTGGTAATGGCTCCAAAAACTTGGTGGTCTAATCTCAATTCATAATTTGTCACAACTTCGATACAACTAACCAGCAAGTGCACTGGGTCGTCCAAGTAATAAACCTTACGTGAGTAAGGGTTGATCCCACGGAGATTGTCGGCTTGAAGCAAGCTATGGTCACCTTGTAAATCTCAGTCAGGCGGATATAAAACAGTTATGGAGTTTTCGAAAATAATTAATAAAAGAAGGATAGAAATCCTTATGTAATTCATTGGTGAGAATTTCAGATAAGCGCACAGAGATGCTTTCGTTCCTCTGAACCTCTGCTTTCCTGCTGCCTTCATCCAATCAGTCTTACTCCTTTCCATGGCTGGCTTTTTGTAAGGACTTCACCGTTGTCAATGGCTACTTTTAATCCTCTCTGGAAAATGGTCCAAATGCTCTGTCACCGCATGGCTAATCGTCTGGAGGTTCTCGATCATACTGGAATAGGATTTACTATCCTTTTGCGTCTGTCACTACGCCCAGCACTCGCGAGTTTGAAGTTTGTCACAGTCATTCAATCCCAGAGTCCTACTTGGAATACCACAGACAAGGTTTAGACTTTCCGAACTCTCATGAATGCCGCCATCAATCTATCTTATACCACGAAGATTCTGATTAAGAGATCCAAGAGATACTCATTCAATCTAAGGTAGAACGGAAGTGGTTGTCAGGCACGCGTTCATAAGGAATGATGATGATTGTCACGTTCATCACATTCAGGTTGAAGTGCGAATAAATATCTTAGAAGCGGAATAAGTTGAATTGAATAGAAAAACAATAGTACTTTGCATTAATCTTTGAGGAACAGCAGAGCTCCACACCTTAATCTATGGAGTGTAGAAACTCTACCGTTGAAAATACATAAGTGAAAGGTCCAGGCATGGCCGAGAGGCCAGCCCCCATGATCTAAGAACTAGGCATCCAAAGATGTTCAAAGATACAATCCCAGATTCAAAGATATCTAATACAGTAGTAAAAAGTCCTATTTATAATAAACTAGTTACTAGGGTTTACTGAAGTAAGTAATTGATGCATAAATCCACTTCTGGGGCCCACTTGGTGTGTGCTTGGGCTGAGCTTGAAGTCTACACGTGGAGAGGTTATTCTTGGAGTTGAACGCCAGCTTTTGTGCCAGTTTGGGCATTGAACTCCACTTTGCAACTTGTTTCTGGTGCTGGACGCCAGAATTGGGCAGAAAGCTGGCGTTGAACGTCAGTTTGCGTCGTCTAAACTTGGGCAAAGTATAGACTATTATATATTGCTGGAAAGCCCTGGATGTCTACTTTCCAACGCAATTGAAAGCGCGCCATTTTAAGTTCTGTAGCTCCAGAAAATCTATTTTGAGTGCAGGGAGGTCAGAATCCAACAGCATCAGCAGTCCTTCTTCAACCTCTGAATCTGATTTTTGCTTAAGTCCCTCAATTTTAGCCAGAAAATACCTGAAATCACAGAAAAACACACAAACTCATAGTAAATTCCAGAAATGTGAATTTAGCATCAAAACTAATGAAAACATCCCTAAAAGTAACTAGATTCTACTAAAAACATACTAAAAACAATGCCAAAAAGCGTATAAATTATCCGCTCATCACAACACCAAACTTAAATTGTTGCTTGTCCCCAAGCAACTGAAAATCAAATAGGATAAAAAGAAGAGAATATACTATAAATTCCAAACTATCAATGAAACATAGCTCCAATCAGATGAGCGAGACTTGTAGCTTTTTGCCTCTTGAATAGTTTTGGCATCTCACTTTATCCATTGAGGTTCAGAATGATTGGCATCTATAGGAACTCAGAGTTTAGATAGTGTTATTGATTCTTCTAGTTCAGTATGTTGATTCTTGAACACAGCTACTTTATGAGTCTTGGCTGTGGCCCTAAGCACTTTGTTTTCCAGTATTACCATCGGATACATAAATGCCACAGACACATAACTGGGTGAACCTTTTCAGATTGTGACTCAGCTTTGCTAAAGTTCCCAATTAGAGGTGTCCAGGGTTCTTAAGCACACTCTTTTTTTGCTTTGGACCTTGACTTTAACCACTCAGTCTCAAGTTTTCACTTGACACCTTCACGCCACAAGCACATGGTTAGGGACAGCTTGATTTAGCCGCTTAGGCCATGATTTTATTCCTTTAGGCCCTCCTATCCACTGATGCTCAAAGCCTTGGGATCCTTTTTATTACCCTTGCCTTTTGGTTTTAAGGGTTACTGGCTTTTTGCTCTTGCCTCTTGGTTTTAAGAGCTTTTGGCTTTTTCTGCTTGCTTTTTCTCTCTTTTTTTTTCTATTTTTTTTTGCCTATTTTTTTCTATTTTTTTTCTGCAAGCTTTGTTCTTTGCTGCTTTTTCTTGCTTCAAGAATCAATTTTATGATTTTTCAGATTATCAAATAACATGTCTCCTTGTCATCATTCTTTCAAGAGCCAACATATTTAACATTCTTAAACAACAACTTCAAAAGACGTATGCACTGTTCAAGCATTCATTCAGAAAATAAGAAGTATTGTCACCACATCAATATAATTAAACTAAGTTCAAGGATAAATTTGAAACTCATGTACTTCTTGTTCTTTTGAATTAAAACATTTTTCATTTAAGAGAGGTGATGGATTCATAGGACATTCATAACTTTAAGACAAAGTTACTAACTACTAATGATCATGTAATAAGACACAAACATAGATAAGCTTAACATAGAAAACGAAAAACAGAGAATGTAAGAACAAGGAATGAGTCCACCTTAGTGATGGTGGCGTTTCCTTCTTGAGGAACCAATGATGTCCTTGAGCTCTTCTATGTCTCTTCCTTGTCTTTGTTGCTCCTCCCTCATTGCTTTTTGATCTTCTCTTATTTCATGAAGGATGATGGAGTGCTCTTGATGTTCCACCCTTAGTTGTCCCGTGTTGGAACTTAATTCTCCTAGGGAGGTGTTGATTTGCTCCCAATATTTATGTGGAGGGAAGTGCATCCCCTGAGGTATCTCAGGAATCTCTTGATTTGCAGCCACATGTTCTACCACTGAGCTATAGACCCTTGAGATGAATCTTTCCATCTCCCATGACTCGGAGGTGGAAGTAATTGTCTTCCCTTTCCTCTTTCTTGAGGTTTCTCTGGCCTTAGGTGCCATTAATGGTTATGGAAAAACAAAAAAGCTATGCTTTTACCACACCAAACTTAGAATGTTGCTCGCCCTCGAGCAAAAGAAGAAAGAATAGAAGAAGAAGAAGAAGATATGGAGGAGATAGAGGGATGTGTGTATTCGGCCATATGGGTGGGATTGGGTGGGAAAGAGATGTTGAATTTTGAAGGTAGGTGGGTGTATGGATGTGAGTGGTAAATGGAAAATAGAAGGGATGACCATGAATGGAGAGAGAGAGGGTGAGAAGAAGTGAGTGGAGGTAGGTGGGGATCCTTTTGGGGTCCACAGATCCTGAGGTATTCAAGGATTTACAACCTTGCACAAAATTAGGCATACAAAATGCCCTTGCACACAACTCTGGGCGTTCAGCGCCAGATTGGTGCTTGTTCTGGGCGTTGAACGCCCATTTGTTGCCCATTCATGGCGTTGAACGCCAGAACCATGCTTGTTCTGGGCGTTCAGCGCCAGCTCTTCTCCAGGGTGCATTTCTGGCGTTCAAACGCCCAGATGCTGCCCATTTCTGGCGTTCAGCGCTAGAACCATGCTCTGTTCTGGCGTTGAACGCCCAAAACATGCTTCTTACTGGCGTTTAAATGCCAGTAAGGTCTTCCTCCAGGGTGTGATTTTTTTCTGCTATTTTTGGTTCTGTTTTCAATTTTTATATTTATTTTGTGACTCCACATGATCATGAACCTAATAAAACATGAAAGAACAAGAAAAATAGATTTAGATAAAAATTGGGTTGCCTCCCAACAAGCGCTTCTTTAATGTCAATAGCTTGACAGTGGGCTCTCATGGAGCCTCACAGATGTTCAGAGCATTGTTGAGACTCCCCAACACCAAACTTAGAGTTTGGTTGTGGCCTCCCAATACCAAACTTAGAGTTTGACTGTGGGGGCTCTGGTTGACTCTGTTTTGAGAGAAGCTTACTGTGCTTCCTCTCCATGGGTATAGAGAGAGATCCTTGAGTTTTAAATACAAGGTTGTCCTCATTTAATTGAAGGATCAATTCTCCTCTGTCCACCTCAATCACAGCTCTTGCTGTGGCTAGGAAGGGTCTTCCAAGGATGATGAATTCATCCTCATCCTTCCCAGTATCTAGGACTATGAAATCAGCAGGGATGTAAAGGCCTTCAACCTTTACTAACACGTCCTCTACTTGTCTATAAGCCTGTTTTCTTGAATTGTCTGCCATCTCTAATGAGATTTTAGTGGCTTGCACCCCATAGATTCCCAGTTTCTCTATTACAGAGAGGGGCATGAGGTTTATCCCTGAACCAAGGTCACATAGAGCCTTTTCAAAGATCATGGTGCCTATGGTACAAGGTAGTAAGAACTTTCCAGGATCCTGTTTCTTCTGAGGTAATCTTAGTTGATCCAGATCACTTAGTTCATTGATGAACAAGGGAGGTTCATCTTCTCAAGTCTCAATACCAAATAATTTGGCATTCAGCTTCATGATTGCACCAAGGTACTTGGTAACTTGCTCTTCAGTAATATCCTCATTCTCTTCAGAAGAGGAATACTCATCAGAGCTCATGAATAGCATAAGGAGGTTTAATGGAATCTCTATGGTCTCTAGATGAGTCTCAGATTCCTTTGGTTCCTCAAAAGGAAGCTCCTTATTGATCACTGGACGTCCCAGGAGGTCTTCCTCCTTGGGATTCACGTCCTCTCCTTCCTTCACAGGTTCGGCCATGGTAATTAATTCAATGGCCTTGCACTCTCCTTTTGGATTCTCTTCTGTATTGCTTGGGAGAGTATAGGAGGGATTTCAGTGATCCTTTTACTCAGCTGGCCCACTTGTGCTTCCAAATTTCTAATGGAAGACCTTGTTTCATTCATGAAACTCACAGTGGCCTTAGATAGATCAGAGACTAAGTTTGCTAAATTAGAGGTATTTTGTTCAGAGTTCTCTGTCTGTTGCTGAGTGGATGATGGCAAAGGTTTACTATTGTTAAACCTATTTCTTCCACCATTATTAAAGCCTTGTTGAGGCTTTTGATCCTTCCATGAGAAATTTGGATGATTTCTCCATGATGGATTATAGGTGTTTCCATAAGGTTCACCCATATAATTCACCTCTGCTATTGCAGAGTTCTCAGAATCGTAAGCTTCTTCTTCAGAAGCGGCCTCTTGAGTACTGTTGGATGCAGCTTGCATTCCATTCAGACTCTGAGAAATCATATTGACTTGCTGAGTCAATATTTTATTCTGAGCTAATATGGCATTCAGCGTATCAATTTCAAGAACTCCCTTCTTCATAGGCGTCCCATTACTCACAGGATTCCTCTCAGAAGTGTACATGAACTGGTTATTAGCAACCATGTCAATGAGTTCTTGAGCTTCTGCAGGTGTTTTTTTTAGGTGAATGGATCCACCTGCAGAGGTGTCCAATGACATTTTTGATAATTCAGACAGACCATCATAGAATATATCCAGGATGGTCCATTCTGAAAGCATGTCAGGAGGACACTTTTTGGTCAGTCCTTTGTATCTCTCCCAAGCTTCATAGAGGGATTCACCTTCTTTCTGTCTGAAGGTTTGAACATCCACTCTAAGCTTGCTCAGCTTTTGAGGAGGAAAGAACTTGGCTAAGAAAGCCTTGACCAGCTTATCCCAAGAGTTCAGGCTGTCTTTGGGTTGAGAGTCCAACCACACTCTAGCTCTGTCTCTTACAGCAAAAGGAAAAAGCATGAGCCTGTAGATTTCAGGATCTACTCCATTAGTCTTAACAGTATCACATATATGCAAGAATTCAGTTAAGAACTGAAAAGGATCCTCAGATGGAAGTCCATGAAACTTGCAGTTCTGCTGCATCAGAGAAACTAATTGAGGTTTCAGCTCAAAGTTGTTTGCTCCAATGGCAGGAATGGAGATGCTTCTTCCATGTAAATTGGAATTTGGTGCAGTAAAGTCACCAAGCATTCTCCTTGCATTATTGTTGTTGGGTTCGGCTGCCATCTCCTTTACTTGTTCGAAATTTTCAATAAGGTTGTCTCTGGATTGTTGTAATTTAGCTTCTCTTAGTTTCCTCTTCAGAGTCCTTTCAGGTTCTGGATCAGCTTCAACAAGAATGCCTTTTTCCTTGTTCCTGCTCATAAGAAAGAGAAGAGAACAAGAAAAGAAGAGGAACCCTTTATGTCACAGTAAAGAGGTTCCTTATTGTTAGTAGAAGAAGAAAAGGAATAGGGATGAAGAAGAATGAAGAATCCAAACACAAGGGTAAGGATAGGAGCAGTGATGTGAGATGAAGAGAAGTGTTAGTAGATGAATAAATAATTAGAAGGAGATGAGGGAGAAGAATTTTCGAAAATTATTTTGAAAAAGGGTTGGTGATTTTCGAAAATAGTTTTTGAAGAATGTTAGTAGTTTTCGAAAATTAAAATCAAAAAGTAAAATAATTAGTTAATTAAAAAGAAATTTTGAAAAAGAGGGAAGATATTTTCGAAAATTAGAGAGAGAGGGAGTTAGTTAGGTAGTTTTGAAAAAGATAAGAAACAAACAAAAAGTTAGTTAGTTAGTTGAAACAAATTTGAAAATCAATTTTGAAAAGATAAGAAGATAAGAAGTTAGAGAAGATATTTTAAAATCAAATTTTGAAAAAGATAAGATAAGAAGATATTTTTGAAAAGATATGATTGAAATTAGTTTTTGAAAAAGATTTGATTTTTAAAATCACAATTAATGACTTGATTCACAAGAAATCACAAGATATGATTCTAGAACTTAAAGTTTGAATCTTTCTTAACAAGTAAGTAACAACTTGAAATTTTTTGAATTAAAACATTAATTGATGATGTTATTTTCGAAAATTAGGAGATAAAGATAAGAAAAAGATTTTTGAAAAATATTTTTATAATTTTTGAAAATAACTAAGAAAAATGAAAAAGATTTGATTTTTGAAAAAGATTTTGAAAAAGGTAAGATTTTTAAATTGAAAATTTGATTTGACTCATAAAAACAACTAGATTTTAAAAAGTTTTGAAAAAGTCAACTCAAATTTTCGAATTTATGAGAAGAAAAAGGGAAAGATATTTTTTTGATTTTTTTGAATTTTTATGATGAGAGAGAAAAACACTAAAATTGCTCAATGCATGGAATTTTTAGATCAAAACAATGAATGCATGCAAGAATGCTATGAATGTCAAGATGAACACCAAGAACACTTTGAATGTCAAGATGAACACCAAGAACATATTTTTGAAAATTTTTATATGCGAAGAAAACATGCAAGACACCCAACTTAGAAATCTTTCATGTTTAGACTCTATGGATGCAAGAATGCATATGAAAAACAAAAAAAGACACAAAACAAGAAAACATCAAGATCAAACAAGACGACTTACCAAGAACAACTTGAAGATCATGAAGAACACTATGAATGCATGATTTTTTCGAAAAATGCAAGATGAACATGCAACTGACACCAAACTTAAAATTGACTCAAGTCTCAAACAAGAAACATGAAAAATATTTTTGATTTTTATGATTTTATGATTTTTTTGTATTTTCTTTTAATTTTTTTCGAAAATTATTTTGAAAAAGAAAAATAAGGATTCCAAAATTTTTAATATGAATTCCAGGAATCTTATGCTCTTTAGTCTAAAGCTCCAATCAAAGGGTCAGGCATGGCTTAATAGCCGACCAAGCTTTAGTACAAATATGAGTGTAATTCATTCAATTTTAAGCCAAAACTTCTGTCCAAAAGAATTTAGACATGGTTTTATAGCCAGCATGCTTCAACATGCTTCATGAAACTCTAGAATTCATTCTTAAAAATTCTGAAGAAAAATATATTTTTGAAAATATTTTTATTTTAAATTTTTTTTTTTCGAAAACAAAGGAGAAATTTTTGAAAGATTTTTTTGAAAAATTTTTGAAAACTTTTTGAAAAGAAAACGAAAAGAAAGTTACCCAATTTGAGCAACAAGATGAACCGTCAGTTGTCCAAACTCGAACAATTCCCGGCAACGGCGCCAAAAACTTGGTGCATGAAATTGTGATCTCTGGTAATGGCTCCAAAAACTTGGTGCTCTAATCTCAATTCATAATTTGTCACAACTTCGATACAACTAACCAGCAAGTGCACTGAGTTGTCCAAGTAATAAACCTTACGTGAGTAAGGGTCGATCCCACGGAGATTGTCGGCTTGAAGCAAGCTATGGTCACCTTGTAAATCTCAGTCAGGCGGATATAAAATAGTTATGGAGTTTTCGAAAATAATTAATAAAAGAAGGATAGAAATACTTATGTAATTCATTGGTGAGAATTTCAGATAAGCGCACAGAGATGCTTTCGTTCCTCTGAACCTCTGCTTTCCTGCTGCCTTCATCCAATCAGTCTTACTCCTTTCCATGGCTGGCTTTTTGTAAGGACTTCACCGTTGTCAATGGCTACTTTTAATCCTCTCTGGAAAATGGTCCAAATGCTCTGTCATCGCATGGCTAATCGTCTGGAGGTTCTCGATCATACTGGAATAGGATTTACTATCCTTTTGCGTCTGTCACTACGCCCAGCACTCGCGAGTTTGAAGTTTGTCACAGTCATTCAATCCCAGAGTCCTACTTGGAATACCACAGACAAGGTTTAGACTTTCCGGACTCTCATGAATGCCGCCATCAATCTAGCTTATACCACGAAGATTCTGATTAAGAGATCCAAGAGATACTCATTCAATCTAAGGTAGAACGGAAGTGGTTGTCAGGCACGCGTTCATAAGGAATGATGATGATTGTCACGTTCATCACATTCAGGTTGAAGTGCGAATGAATATCTTAGAAGCGGAATAAGTTGAATTGAATAGAAAAACAATAGTACTTTGCATTAATCTTTGAGGAACAGCAGAGCTCCACACCTTAATCTAATGAGTGTAGAAACTCTACCGTTGAAAATACATAAGTGAAATGTCCAGGCATGAAAGTTAAATGAAAGTTAATCTAGGAGCCTTCTGAATGAAAGTTAAATGAAAGCGTTAAATAGAACAGCACATCACTCACGTAAGAGATAAACATAAGCCAGATAGGATATGAGCGAAGAAATATAAATATACATACATAGATACATGTGAAACCCAAAATACCCAAAATGCTATTTACAAAACATATTTTTCCAAGTTAACCTCTAAAAGGGACATAACTATGTATATATGCATCTAAACCAAAATGAAACCCCAAATAGGTAGAGTTCTTTGCTTGCAGAAAGCTTCCGGTATGCCTCGGCGAGGTGCCTCATGTCCTGCATCTGAAAACCACAGAATATGTTTGGGATGAGAATTGGAGATTCTCAGCATGGTAACGGTGCCCACATAACTAACATATAATGTTCCGAAAAAGTTAAAGGCAATCCTAGAACTTTTGACATTAGATTCAAACTTAAAACTGAAATTTAAAACCATAAATAAGGTAGGCTATCTAAGGTTCTTCTCTTTAATTCCTTTCTAACTTAAATCCTAATTGTTGCCTTTCCTCCAATCTTCTGAAACACCGATGCACAGACAAACAATGCATACAAAGAAAACATAAGTAGTTTATAGTTACAACAAACAGAACATATAGCAGTTAAGCATGAATATCAATTATGCAAACCCAAGAATACAAAACCAAACAAGTCACTCAAATGCATATGATGCATGCCTTTTCTACTGGCTGTGAGCTCACGTGTCGGTTACTTTGCTAGAACCTGATACATTCGGTAGCTAACCCGGATATCGTCCTCTTGACAACCGGTGAGCAGTACACCACCACGAACCCCACCTGGTGAGCGGTACACCACCATGAACCCCACCATTGCGAGCGGTACACCACCACGAACCTTGCAAGATCTTCAATTGGAAAACAATACACATATGTGGGCGGTAAACCACCATGAACCCTACATAACATTCTCTTTTAAAAATATGTGGGCAGTACACCACTACGAACCCCACATAACATTCTTTTTTAAAATTATGTGGGCGGTATACCATCACGAACCCCACATACGTCTCGACACTAGGCAAGTAGTAAACCACCACGAACCTTGCCAGGTCAAGCTCAAAATAATTTCATTTTCAAATTCATTATAAATCATTCATTCATATCCATTCATGGTCATTTAAAATCATTCACTAAGGCCAGATTCATCATATACATATTACATTTACACACTTCTTATTCATAATTCACCACGTCTCAAACTTTTTTCATCTCCAAGTTACTACTCCTCCCTACCTTCTTCTCACCACTCAACATACAACTAATATTTAATGGCTAAAAGAGTGAAAATAGAGGTTTAGAGGTTCAAAAATTACATTTTAAAACACAAAACTCACTTTGCTGATTTCAGGGGTCACGCGTACACGTGGGTCACGCGTACGCGTGGGTGCAATTTTCTTGCTCGCGTACGCATGCACTTTGGTCGCGTCATGTATAAATGGTCGCGTACGCAAATTCTACAGAGTGGGTAAAAAGTCTAAGTGCTGCAGAATTTCAGTTTTGCACACCGAACTTTCGACACATATAAATTTTTCGTTTTAAAATATTTTTCATCCGTTCTTCAAATGGTGTAAACTTCACAGACCCAATTTTGATATGAGATAAGTTTGAAAAAGATTGGGGGTTTGGAATCTGAGTTATGGTTCACCAAATTTTAGTCAAAAATTAACTTTTCACAAAAATTTCACAAGATTTCTAAACCTCAATTTTCACAACGTTTCAATTTCAATCCTTTTTAAAACATACCAATGTATATCAAGCCAAACCCAAACATTCCTTAACACACCAATTTTACTCCATATCACACCAATTTCACATATATAATCATTCTCACACAATAATTCATTTCCAACAACAATATATAACATGCCGAATATCATCCTATATCATATCCCTCACCTCCATACAAACCAATTGTGATCAATTCTCTTCCACACTACCCAATAATCACATAACATAACTCATTACTTTTTATCAAACATTACAATTATCATTGTTCAACACATACTCAGAGTCAATTCTCAACATTCACATTTTTAATCCCCACAATCCAAAATCATGCAACACAAATCACCAATACCATCAATCATCACCCAAGTTAATGATAACTCAACATTTACTTTAAGGTCACTAACCCTTAATCATACATATATGCTTCAACTTATCTTATGGTTATCTAGCCTATGTTTTTACAAGACATTACATTTTAGTTACGAGAAACTGAAACCATACCTTGGTCGATTCCCCGATAAACCCAGAACACCTCAAGCGTTTCCCACACTACAAGCTATCAACCTCAGCTATCAAAAATTGATCTCAAGCTTCAATTTCCTCAAATAAGTTCCAATTTCACAAGTTTGACCTCCAATTTGATTTTTCACCAACAACATTCAATCTAAACCATATATATCATTATAATTAATTCCTAAACTCAAAATCTCAAGAAATCTACAAGAGGGTTAGGGTTCTTACCTTGTCCATAGCTCAAGTGAGCTAAACTCAACAAAATCTGCAAGTTAATTCGAACATAAACACCGAAATTAAACAATTTTTAACATAATTGTTCAAAAAATTCAAAATTAGGAAGAAGAAAATTGAGGAAGAAAGCATGACTTTCTTACCTAATAAAGTATTGGGCTTTGTATAACTTGACGCGCTGGTCGCGTGGCTGTAAACGATGCTGCGAGCAGAGCTCCAGATCAAAAGTTATCTTGGTTTGAAGAGCAAGCTAGGTTTTGGAAACCTCCTTCCTCCTCCCCTTCTTGGTGCAGCGTGAATATCATAAGAAGGGAGGAAGAGGATGTTGAATGTTTTATTTTAATGAGTCTTGGGTTGGGCTTTGGGTCCAATACGGGCCCAGTTCGCCCGGTTCGGCAAAATTTTGGGCCAAATTTTTTAAAATTAGTGTCAAAATTTTTATTTTAATTATTCCTACCTCATTAAACTATAAAATTCTATTTTCTAATTTCTTAGATTAATAATTAATTTATTGGCTAATTATTACTAATTTTACGGGTTTTACATCCTACCCACCTAATTTAGAATTTTGTCCCCAAAATTCAACTTGCTTACGAATAAGCGCGGTTAGTCTTTCCTCATCCCAATTCAAATCCTCTGGTATGATCCTTCATACCGACTTGACTTCCATGTCACCTTTACTAATGAAACCTCTTTTCTTCAGAGTTCTTTAATGTTGACAACATCAATCTTAATTGGAGTCACTCGAAACTTTAAATCTTGTTAAATTGAACTGGTTTAGGTTCTAGGACATGAGTTGCATGGGAAAAAACACTTTTGAAGCTGCAAGGTAAGGAATACTGATGAATGGATTTTTGTATGGTCTAGAAATTCACAAATATATATTCGCATTACAAGTATAGTTTCTAAACCAAGCAATAATCCTTTCATACAAAAACTTGTTTGTCACTTAAGCAAACCCAATAAAATTGATAACCGAAGTATTGAAACCTCGGGTCGTCTTCTCAAGGAATTGCAGGGAGATATGATTTATTATTGGTTATGTAATTAGATATGTTTTTGGGTTTTTGAAAATAAGAAACAAGTAATTTAAATGACAAGAAAAATAAATTAATAATTAGAAAATCTCTTGGCAAGGTATAAGAACTGGAAATCCTATCCTAGTTATCCTTATCAGGTGTGATGAGAATTGAATTTTGCTTCCACTTAATTAACCCTTACTAAATAAAAGAAAGTCAAGTGGACTAGTTAACTTGATTCCTCAGGTCCTAGTCAACTCCTATGAAAAGACTAGCTTTAGAGGGATCCAAGTCAATCAGCAAATTCCAATGTTCAAACAACAGCTGAGTTTGACAACTCAAGTGTTACCAATTACTTAACCAAAGGCAAAAGGGAAAATCTACTTGAATAAAAATGCCTTCAGATGGGAAGCAGCAGTAACATAAATAAAAGAAAGAAATCTTAAATCTGAAATACCTCGAATTATATTAAATAGAATATTCAAATCTAACATGGAAAGATTCATAAGCCAATTTGGCAAAATAAATAATTAACAAGTAAAATCATTTAGAGTATCTAAAAGTAAAAGAGAAACATAAATTAAAGAAAATTGAACCTGGAATGAAGAAATAACCATAAACTGAGAGGAATCCTAATCCTAAAAATCTAAATCTAAATCCTAAATCCTAATAGAGAGGAGAGAGCCTCTCTCTCTCTAAAAGCTACATCTAAAACCTAAAATTATGAATTATGAAAGTATGATTCATGAATGAATGGATTCCCCCACTTTATAGCCTCTAATCTGTGTTTTCTGGGCCGAAAACTGGGCCAGAAGCAGCCCAGAAATCGCTGATTGCGAATTCTGTCACGCTAATTTTTGTCGCTGCGATGCGTCTGCGTGGAGCACACGTTCCCGTTGCCTAGCTATACGGCAACTATAGCAAATTATATATCATTTCGAAGCCCCAGACGTTAGCTTTCCAAGACAACTAGAACCGCATCATTTGGACCTCTGTAGCTCAAGTTATGACCGTTGGAGTGCGAGGAGGTCAGACTGGACAACTTAGCAATTTCTTCAACTTCTTGTATTCCTTCCATGTTTGCATGCTTCCTTTCCATCCTCTAAGCCATTCCTGCCCTATAAACCCTGAAATCACTTAACACACATATCACGGCATCGAATGGTATAAAGGGAGGATTAAAATTAATAAAATTAAGGTCAAAGAAACATGTTTTCACTCATAGCACAAAATCAGGAAGGAAAATGTAAAACATGCGATTAGTATGAATAAGTGTGCAAATACTTGATAAAAACTACTCAATTGAGCACAAGATAAACCATAAAATAGTGGTTTATCAACCTCCCCATACTTAAACATTAGCATGTCCTCATGCTAAGCTTAAGAGAGCTATAAAAGTGAAGAGGAATGGTAGAATATATGAAATGCAACCTATCTGTATGAATGCAACTAAATACAAAATGCTTTTTTCTACTTACTTGGTTAAAAGTAAACAAGTTCTCCAAGACAAACATAAATCAGATTCCACTAATTTAAATTACACAGTAAAGACAAGTAAACTTGTAAGAAGACAGCTTATGAAAGCAGGGAACATAGAATCAAGCATTGAACCCTCATTGGTAGTGTATATGCACTCAAATCTCTCAAGTGTCTAGGGTCAATCTCTCTACTCTTCTCTAATCATGCTTTCTAAAACTTTGTTCTTCATCTAACCAATCAACAAATATTTAGTATACCAATGCAAACATCATGAGGTCTTTTTAAGGTTGTAATGGGGCCAAGGTAAGGGTGAGGGTATATATATATGGCTAAGTGAGCTATAAATTGAATCCTTGACTAACCTAAGCTTTCACCTATTATACACACATACTCTATGTAACTCTAGAATCATGCCTAGCTACCTACAATTCCCATTTTTTTGTATTTTTCACATACTCATGTATCAACCTTTCTTTTAATTTTTATCACATCTGCATTAATCTCTTCATTAACTTAACTTTAGCATTGGGGTAATTTTGTCCCCTTATTTATTTATTTATATTGTAATATTTTTTTTTGGATTTTTTTGAATAGAAAAATAAACATAACTTATCAATGCACATGGATTTTTAATTTTTCTAGTTTCACATGAGTAGGTACCCAAATTCCCATTATTTTATCATAACACATTCCTTTATTAACCCATGTTCCCACAATCTTCCCAAACTCTATTGACACACAATTTCTATCTTAAGCTAACCAAAGATTCAATTGGGATATTACTTATTTTTCCGCTTAAGGCTAGTAATGTGGTAAATTATAGAACAACTGGGATTTAAAAGGCTCAAAGTGGCTAACAAAGGTAAATGGAAGGGTAGGCTATTTGGGATAAGTAAGCTAATAAAATAATGGCCTCAATTATATGCATACATTTAAATACACTAAATATTGGACATATAAAATGGAACAAAGCAAAGATTTCAATTATAGGGAAGAAAATACACAAGAATAAAAATTTATAGTTAAATAATGTAACCATATAAATAAGCTCAAAATCTCACAGGTTGTGTGTTCTTAGCTATTTAAACTATGTTCCAAATACAACTTCAAACAAGTTTTAACAGAAAAGTTTTGATTTAAATTAGTAAAATTATATAAAATAAGGTCTTGAAAAGAAACTCATTACTTTAACCAAGAAGTGGTAAATATATGCACAAAATCAAGAAAACATGCAATTAAATATGCAGATGCAACAATGAACTAATAAAGAAAATAAGACATTGGTATTGAGAAGAAAATAACTAACCCATGGAGATCGGTATCGACCTCCCCACACTTAAAGATTGCACCGTCCTCGGTGCATGCTAAGATGTGCGAGTGGACGGGTTGCTCCAACTGACGCTTTTCTCCAAAGATTGTGCAAATGGACTTGTCTATTGCCCCATATAGAAGTTCTTTTCCTTTCCTTTTCCGGTGGCCATCCTGAAAGAAGAGGAAAAGAAGAAAAATAACCCAGAAATAAAGAAAAGAAAACAAATAAAATATGGTTGGGTTAATGCCAAATAATGAGGGTCTCAATTATATGGTAGCTATAACATGCAAGTGAGAAAATAGTAGAAGCATACGGAATATCAATAGTGCAAGAATTGCAACAAAGGGGAAGAGAGTGTGGGTAATGCAAGATAGTATAAGCTCATGTCAATGCAAAAGGAATACAAGTATCAGAAAAGATCAACATTGACTTAAATAATATTACCCAACAGTGGAAAATAAGTCATGAAACACCAGAATAATTCAAGAAAAGATGCAATAGTTTGAATAAGAAAATTGTAACACCAATGGAAAAATAATAAATTTAGAAAAGAAAATAAAAATATGCACAAAATTAAAATGCAATGAATGAAAGTATGTAAATAAATTAAGTAAAATAGAATGGAAGTGAAGAAGGATGAGAAGTTAAAGAGATGAAGTAAGAAAGAAGAAAGAAGGAAGAAAAGATAGAAGAAATTAGAATTAGAAAAGAAAATATAAGATATTTGGCGCTGATTTGGGTAAGCTGTGCGGCGCAGGCGACGCGGACGCGTGGGTCACGCGTTCGCGTGTTTTGTGACATTTTCAAGTGACGCGTATGCGTGGGTGACGCGTATGCGTGACCTAATTTGTGCTATTGGCGCGAGTGCCGCCTTGCGCACGCACAACTCTCTGTTTTAAATGCATTTTGCCAAAAATCTGGGTGACGCGTTCGCGTGGTTGACGCGATCGCGTGAATTGCTGTATTTTGAAAATGACGCAGACGCGTGGAGCACGCGTTCGCGTGATAGGGCTTGTGCTTCTAGCATTATTCTAGCCCAACTCCATCATAACTCTCTGTCATACACCTCTTTACGTCGATTTTACAAGGCCACGCATTCGCGTGGGTGACGCGAACGCGTGGGGAGGCTATTTCGCAAACAACGCGGACGCGTCATTGACGCGGTCGCGTGGGCATGATTGTGCCTAAGGCACGCCTCTAGCCACGCTTTTCGAGTGACTTTCTGTTCAATTTTCTTTTCTTCAGAACGCACATATGACGCGGACGCGTCAGCGATGCTCACGCGTCGCGTGCGTAAAATTTTTTTTATATGCAGTATGCAAAAATGCAGAATGCAGATGCTGGTGCAGATTTGATGAATGAACACTAAGAAAAATAAAATAAAATAGAATTAAGAATAAAACAAAACAAAATAAAACTAAGACTGAAAAAGAATGATCATACCATGGTGGGTTGTCTCCCACCTAGCACTTTTAGTTAAAGTCCTTAAGTTGGACATTTGGTGAGCTCCTTGTCATGGTGGCTTGTGCTTGAACTCGTCTTGAAACTTCCACCAATGCTTGGACTTCCAATAAGCTCTATCAATACCAAGTAAATTTCTTAAGCTTTGATGGAGTTCTTCACAAGCTTTGAGCTCCCAAATTTGATCCTCATATATTCCCGGATCCCAAATCTTGATCCTACACCCGTCTTCAAGTTGATCATCATGATTCCATCTGGGTGGTAAGCAATCTGAATTCTCACTAAGGCATCCAAACAGCTTCCTAGACCTATTCAGTTGAGCTTTACACCAACATTTGCATTTAAACTTTGAGCTTTCCACCATATTGAACCTTGCATGACAACTCCAACCACTGACCATCTTCCTCTTACTCTTAACGCCACATAGAGCTCTAAGCTGGCCATCTGTCTCAAGTAAACCATATTCAAGTGGGAAAGTAAAGGGCAAGGATAAGAATTTTACCTACTTGAATGTTGTATTGGATGGTAATGGCCTTTGGGAAGGTGATTTCAAGCTCCATTCCCTTGTGCTCTCCCTTGGCAACTTCCACCTCTTTGCAAGCTTCTTCAAGTTCAACCTCTTCCTCTTGGTAGCTTTCTTTCAATTCAATCTCTTCTTCATTACTCACCAAGGGCATGGGAGGTTGTGCTTCTTCTTCTTTAATCTCCATCTCTTGATCAACCTCTTCAAAGTCTTTAGCCATGATATGCCTTGGAGGTTGTACACCCTCTTCAACATCAAATTCAAACGTCTTGGAAGGAGGTTCTATGACTGGACTTTCCCATGGAGGTTCTGCATCTCCCAAGTCTTCAACATCTTCTTCCTATTTAATAATTGCTACTTTGTCCAGTTGTTTTAGTATAAAATCGTACTCCTTCTTGATAATTTCCTTTCCATGACAACTCCCTTCAACTACTCCTTCATCTGCAAGGGTCTCTACTATCTCCACATTTTGGGCCTCCTCTTGCTCTAAGACAAAATCAGACTCCTCCTTGATGTCTTCCTTCTCTAATTCTTCCACCGTTTCTTTGACTTCAAGGGTCTCTATTACCTCCATCTATAGGGCCTCCTCTAGCTTCTTATGAAGTATGGATTCATGAAGATGATTCCTTCTTTCTTGTTCTATATCAATAGCATAACTGGGATCATCTTGTTCTTGGATTGATGGATGTGGGTGCTCTTCCATGGAGGGTGGTGATGGGATGGGAAGATTATTATGTGGTTGAAAAGGAAGCGCACTGAAGCTTGAGGGTTGAATATTGGAGGTAGAGAGTTGGTCCATGCGGGATATAAGATTTTGGAGTGTAGAGGTGAGACCAATGATATTAGAGATGAGTGTGTTGTTATCCAATAGAGATGGTGAATATTGAGATAGTGGTTTTGGGTGTGGTTCATATGGTGGTTGGTGTGGTTGATGTGGGTTAGGGTCATATGGGGGTGTTTGGTGGTAAGGTGCTTGTGATTATGGTGGTTCAAAGGTATGTTGGGGAGGTAGTTTATAAGCATATGGCAGGGCTTGTTGGTAACTACAAGAAGGTCCACCATATTCATCATCTTGGTACGCTCCTTGGAATGGCTCTTGACCATAGTAATTTGGTGGATGTTGGTTGTCACGAAGGGGTCCACCATATCTAATGTTTGGGCATGCATTGTTGAATGGTCGTCGTCCATGGTACTTTGGAGGGTGTTGTTGCCTAAAGGGTTGATCAGATCCTCGTGGCTCCGTCCATCTCTGATTATTTTGACCTTGATGCATGTCCCTGTTATAGCCTCCATTCCTTTCAACAATATTAGAACCAAACTCAAAGCGATAGGGGTGAGAACTCATAGTAGCAAAAAAAAAATAAAAATAAAAACTAATAAAAAAATTAATGAAAATAAACTCCTAAAACTAGAAACACTGACAACAATATAAGATAAAGATTTAAAAAATGTTTAAATTTTGAAAAGGTTTGATTTTTAAAATTTTAAATTTAAATTTTGAAATTTGAATTTTGATTTTTGGAATTCAAATATTGAAATTTGAAATTTGATTTTTTTGAAATAAGATAAGATAAGATTTTGAAAAAGATATGATTTTTGAAAAAGATTTGAATTTTGAAATTTAAAACTAAGATAAGATAAGATAAAAATTTTAAAATAAAAATCTGATTTTTTTTCGAAAAAATCAATTTAAAAGTAAATATTTACAATAACCAATAATAAGGCACACGTTTGCAATTCCCCGGCAACGGCACCATTTTGATGAATAGATTTTTGTATGGTCTAGAAATTCACAAATATATATTCGCGTTGCAAGTATAGTTTCTAAACCAAGCAATAATCCTTTCATACAAAAACTTGTTTGTCACTTAAGCAAACCCAATAAAATTGATAACCGAAGTATTAAAACCTCGGGTCGTCTTCTCAAGAAATTGCAGGGAGGTATGATTTATTATTGGGTATGTAAAAAGATATGTTTTTGGGTTTTTGAAAATAAGAAACAAGTAATTTAAATGACACGAAAAATAAATTAATAATTAGAAAATCTCTTGGCAAGGTATAAGAACTGGAAATCCTATCCTAGTTATCCTTATCAGGTGTGATGAGAATTGGATTTTGCTCCCACTTAATTAACCCTTACTAAATAAAGGAAAGTCAAGTGGACTAGTTAACTTGATTCCTCAGGTCCTAGTCAACTCCTATGAAAAGACTAGCTTTAGAGGGATCCAAGTCAATCAGCAAATTCCAATGTTCAAACAACAGCTGAGTTTGACAACTCAGGTGTTACCAATTACTTAACCAAATGCAAAAGGGAAAATCTACTTGAATAAAAATGCCGTCAGATGAGAAGCAGCAGTAACATAAATAAAAAAAAGAAATCTTAAATCTGAAATACCTCGAATTATATTAAATAGAATATTCAAATCTAACATGGAAAGATTCATAAGCCAATTTGGCAAAATAAATAATTAACAAATAGCATTTAGAGTATCTAAAAGTAAAAGAGAAACATAAATTAAAGAACATTGAACCTGGAATGAAGAAATAACCATAAACTGAGAGGAATCATAATCCTAAAAATCTAAATCTAAATCCTAAATCCTAAGAGGAGGAGAGAGCCTCTCTCTCTCTCTAAAAGCTACATCTAAAACCTAAAATTATGAATTATGAAAGTATGATTCATGAATGAATGGATTCCCCCACTTTATAGCCTCTAATCTGTGCTTTCTGGGCCGAAAACTGGGCCAGAAGCAGCCCAGAAATCGCTGATTGCGAATTTTGTCACGCTGATTTTGTTACTGCGATGCATCCGCATGGAGCACGCGTTCGTGTCGCTTATCTGTACGGAAACTATAGTAAATTATATATCATTTCAAAGCCCCGGACTTTAGCTTTCCAACGCAACTGGAACCGCATCATTTGGACCTTTGTAGCTCAAGTTATGACCGTTTGAGTGTGAGGAGGTCAGGCTGGACAGCTTAGCAATTTCCTCAACTTCTTGTATTCCTTCCATTTTTGCATGCTTCCTTTCCATCCTCTAAGCCATTCCTTAACACACATATCATGGTATCGAATGGTCTAAAGGAAGGATTAAAATTAATAAAATTAAGGTCAAAGAAACATGTTTTCACTCATAGCACAAAATCAGGAAGGAAAATGTAAAACATGTGATTAGTATGAATAAGTGTGCAAAGACTTGATAAAAACTATTCAATTGAGCACAAGATAAACCATAAAATAGTGGTTTATCTAATACGTTGTGCAGGTTTGAAAGATACGGTAGTAGATTCACTTGATATACCATCGGTTCAATTTGTTCTAACACATCAGACGGCCCAATGTACCTCGAGTTAAACTTCTTTAAGTTGATTGCTCATCTGTTATCAGTAGTTTTCTTCATATGCAAAGATCCTCCAACCGAGTTATCCAGTGAAACTCGTGAGGCGAGAGTGATCCCATCATAAAATATATGAAGTTGGACCCAGTCAGAGAACATATCTTGAGGGCACTTTCTGAGCATCTTCTTGTACCTCTCCCAAGCTTCGTAAAGGGACTCTCCTTCATGTTGTCTGAAGGTTTGAATGTCGGGTCTGAGCTTAGTCAACCTCTAAGGTGGGAAGAACTTGTTTAGGAACTTGGTGACCAAGTCCTCCCATGTGGCTATGCTCTCCTTGCGCTGATTATCTAGCCATTACTTAGCCCGGTCTCTCATAGCAAAAGGAAAGAGAAATAATCGGTATACTTCAGCCAGGATGCCATTTGTCTTGACCATGTCAAAATTTATAGGAAATTAGAGATAAACAAATTCAGATCTTTCTACGAGCTCCCACTGAACTGATAATTTCGCTGAACCAATATAACAAGCTGCGGTTTCAGTTTAAAATTGTTAGCATTGACAGTAGGTGTCACAATGCTACTTCCACAACTCCCTGGATTCGGATTAGTGTAAGATCCGAGAGTTCTCCTGAGTGGAGGGATGTTGACAGTATTGTTATCTGCCATGTCTTGTCCAGAAATCCTTCTTCAACTACCTTTTCAATCTCTTCTTCAACTCTTTAATTTCTAGTTTGTTTTCTCTGTCGCCAAAGAGTTCTTTCGATTTTGGGATCATACTGAAGTAGTTCTTTATCCTTGTTATTCTGCATAGACAAAAACAACAAGAAAATCAAGTTGTAACTCCCTTCACTGTGTGAAGAGATTTCCTAGGGGAAATTAAAATGTAACCATAAAAAAATAAAAATGTCTAATCTAGGTAATCAATTGATTGGTAGTTTGTTAACCACGATTAATCCCCAACAATGGTGCCAAAAACTTTATACGAATTTCACAATCCACAAAACACCGGCAAGTGCACCGGGTCGATCCCACGAGGATTAACAGATTAAGCAAGAAAAATCAACCGATTAATCTTGTCAGACTAGCACATTAAAGTTTTGAAAGCCTTTGAACATAAACAGCAATTGAACGAAACAAACAGTGAGTGTGAAAAAAGATGTATAATTGAAAAAGTTAAGGTTTCAGAAATATTAGACATCCGGATTAACACTTTTCCCTTTCTACTCTAATCATGCAACGATTCTTTTATGGCAAATCGTTAGTAATTAAATCCCAATCTCTTGGTAATTTAATTTCTCTTTAACCTAATCAAACGTTAATCCCTTTGTCACTTAATTAAGAAAAGAGGTAAGCACATCTCTGCTTTATAAAACCACACAATTCATAAGAACTTAACCTAGCTGATTTTATGTCACTTATCAATCTAGTTTCAAAACTTAAGAATTATGAGAATCAGTTTTCAAGCTTAATTCAATTAATCAACTTTTCTAAGAGGTTAAACGAATTCAAATCAGAGAAGAATTGTTTCTCAACATATTCAAACCCTTTTAGATGAAGAACGAAAACGGTTTCTTAAAAAGAAATCAATTGCATCAATTAAAAGTAGAAAAGTTATTGCATTAATCTATAGAACTAACAGAGCTCCTAACCTTAACTGACGAGAATTAGAAACTCATGTTCGATCTTCAAATCCTTAAGAAAATAAAACTCCAAAGTGCCGAAGAAGAGAGAAGCCCCAAACAAAGTGTCTGACTTCTCCTTAAATACTACCCTAATTTTATTCAAATTCAAATCTTAAACAGAATCAAATCTATCTAATTAATGATTTTCTCTAGCATAACTTCCAATCTGTATCTCCTTGTAATGTTCAATTAATGTCATCATCAATGGGCTTGTGATTGATCTTCCAGAAGGTTGAAAAATTAGAGAAAAGTTGATCTTGAATTGAAATCTGGGAGGGGCATCAAATCCCAAGTAGTACGTGGCTTGTACTGCGTTATACGTGAAGTACATTTTAGCTTGGAAATACACTTTCTTGGGCTCACGTACAACGTGAAATAGGCTACGTTGTACGTGAGCCACTTTTTTCAAATGTTGCCTCCCCTTTTCTTCCTTCACGTTATACGTGAGAAATTCCACGTTATACATGAAAGCCAACTTGTGCGTACCCACATATATGTGCGTACGCACACTCGTCAAAATTTCCCTTATTGTGCATGCGCACACAGACACATTGACTATGTAGTACGTGAGATTGCCCACGTACTATGTGAAATGGTAAATGATAGTTATTTGTGCGTACGCATATGTGTGTGCGTAATTTATCTTCCTTCACGTAGTACGCCATATTGTCCACGTTCTACGCCAATCACCTTCTCCTTCCAGTGAGCTTTCTGTCCTTCACAGAGCGCTTTCTGTTTGTTGCTCTCCATCCTTCTTTATGTTCTGTTTCTTTCTGTCTTCCTTCTAAAACTTCCTATAATCAATGAAATTCAACTAATCAAAGTAATATTCATTCTAACCTTAAATTCATTAATTATTTAACAGAAATTCTTAATAAATCACTTGAAATTAAAAAGAAAAAATACTAAAGATGCGCATGCATCAAAATCAAGGGCACCAACTTTAAAAATAATTTTAAACATAAAAGTTACAAGCAACCTCCCTTGCTACCTCCATAATACTTATAGCAACTTCAAAAATTTGTAGAAAATGGCTCATCAACAGTACACTGTAACAGACGCGGAGGATGCCAGTGCCGAACTTCCTGCGGTTTCACAAGACGCAGCAAGTAAGGGTGGATTGCTGCGATTCATCATCAAATTAGCCCTCCGACGCGGAATCAATCTGATTTTGGGTCGAACCCACCAAGCCCGCCGCTAATTCGAAAACATGAACCAGTATAATAACCCAACTTCGCCTATCTGAGAAACCCGCCAAAGGAGAGTGCAGAGCGCGCGAATCTCTTCCCTGCTCTACCATTCCCCAATCTGTGTCTGTAGCTTAGAGTCTTCATCGCGCAAACCATAAGGGGAAGAGGCACGAAACACATCTCCCCGCGTGCATCCCTGCAGCCGTTCTCCTCCGGACACCACTAACAGCTGCCCAGCGCTTCCCGTTGCAGGTGGATCCATCGTTGACCAGATTTGTGGGTTATAGTAAAGGTATGTACAAAACCCCTCTTTTTAAGTAAGGTTCTAGCTTGTTCTTCGTATGTTAGCTCTGTCTCGCATATGAATTTTTTCCTTTTTTTTTCACTAAATTTAACTGGTATCTAAAATGGTAAATCAAAGGTCTGTGGCGTAGTTTTTCAACAATGTCGTCCGAAACGAGAAGCCATAGAAATAAATTGGGAGTGACAACTCCTTTTTCCATGTAGCAAAACCTACCATCCAAAATTTGAAGTATGTAAGTTAATGAATTTGATGAGCCCTCAAACTAGAAGCAGATAATTTGTATCAATTATATCTAGAATTATAGTCCAAAATAATGAATCCTATTATCAAATATCAATGAAACAAAAGACTTGTTTGAATTTGAATACTATATCTATCCAAAGCTCTTAGTTTTGGCAATACACTCATAAGAGATGTGATAAAAACTTGGATTGCTGATGAATAAGAAACCAGTACAAAGTTGAGATGTAAGAGTTGGTCTCATGGTGGTGGTGGCTAATACCGGCAAGGTTAGATTGCATGAACGTTGAGACTGGAATGGCTGGATTAGCATCAGCTGCATATGTAAAGTTTGAGTTCCAAAGTTGATATGTGTAGGACTGTTATCTTTGCAAAGAATTCAAGTATTCTATCATCTATAGCATAGTACACTCTTTAGATTATTACTCTTGTTTCTCAGTTCCTGTTATCCCATTACTACTTATTTCTCATCCCAATACACTTACCAATTAAAAACTATATCTACAAACAACACAGCTCCTGCTACTATTCACAATCGAAAGGCCCAAGCTACCAAATGAAGTCAATGTTAAGAGTAAAGAAAAATGCTGAAATGACTAAGTTGCAACATTGGCCTAGTTAAAAATATTTCCTTTATCCCCTTGCCCTTTATCCCTTAAATATTTCCTGCTATCCCCTATCTTTGTATAAATATTTTCATGCTAAGAAGTAATGTTATAACCCCCATATTCCTGCTTCAGAATTCTTAGTTACTAAGTTTAGCTTTTGTGTTTTGTTAATCACATTTTTGTTCCCTCTTGCTCTGTTTAAGACCTTAGCACAAAAATCAGTATTCTGTTCAAGACCTTACTGAGTTTCTCTTTTCTGTTACTTCATTGACCGAGGTTGTTCCCTAAGATTGTGTTGGAGTTCTAGCACTTATTATATTTCAAATTGGTAATTAATTACTTCAATTTGTACTATTTTGTTCGCTTTAGTATTAATCTTTGATTTGGTAATATAATATGACTAGTGGAGCTGTTTATGTAGCCTTATATTAAGTTGAAAGTGAGGAAATTTTGGTCTGGTTGGTCTAAACATAACACAGCAAGGTGTATATAATATGACTAGTGGAGCTATTTTGGGGTATACTAATCAAATTGTGTTCACTTTTTATGACCAAGTGTTGTCGGTTTTCCAATGGTTTAGTTGAGGATAGTTCAGCGGTATGCTACTTACAAATGAAATATTTTACATCAACTTTGGTTGATATTAATATATGAACGATGATATAATAAAGCTGCTGATTAGACTTGTTACTATATTTTTCTTCACTTGATATGCTTCTTTATATTGTGATAGGACCTGAATTAATTCTTGTTGAACTGCATTTGAATTGTGTATTTACATCTTAGTTCTTATCCAGTTATCATGGTCATTGATTTTATTTATTCAGCTGATAAATGATAAATTTAAGGTGGAGTATTAGTTATACTCTTTTGGTAATAATATCAATAGTTAAGTGCTGAAAAGGCCATCTTTATTTTAGTGGACAATGTACTTCCTCCTACAGGAGCAATTATGTCTACCATATATGAAGAGAAGGATGAATATGGCTTTCTTTATGTAACATACAGTGGCCACAATATCTTTGGGGATCTCACTTCCCACATGCATTAGCCATTTCCTTATATTTTTTACTATGATTAATGATTTGTATGATGAATTCGTTACAGTTCTCATATCAGGAACCTTGATTTATCTCAATGACATGTACAGTTAGTATATATATAAATGATCATAAATGATGTATATAAATTTCTGAGAACCAAATTAAGCTTCAAAATCCTCTTATTTAGTCTTTTGACCCTCCTCTTGATTGTTCTTCATGATTATCTGTGGATTATGAATGAGATTTTATCTTTTGGACGAGGGTAAATAGTAATTTCATTGTTTGTTACATGATTTGTAATATTTGCATACAAGCACATGCACCAAACATGTACACCAACCGACACCAGCTGATGTCAACAAATCTTATAAGCGATGTAAAGAGAGCATTTTAATTTCTTGTTTCCACCCTTAGACTAAAAAAAACAACATATAAAGCACATAATTTTAGGTTGTCATAACTACTTTTCTTTGGATGATTCCGTAACATACAGCGAGCTTAGTGGTTTATATTTAGAGTTAGTTAGTTATCATCAAGTCCTGTTAGTTTAGTTCAAGAGAGATCCATGATTTTCCAAATATGCTGTGAACTTAATTAACTATATATTAGTTAATATTCCGTAATAGAGTAGTTTGATTATCTAGGGTGTATCACTGAAAATCTAATAAATAAGGATACCGCAAAATGAAAAGGCAATTTGGAAGACGGGAAATAGATTCAGAGGCTTTGTTTTTTTTTTTTGTACTATGTGATATGCTATTTATATTTTTGTGTTTTATATTTTTACACTCTAACTTATGTTCCTCCCCCTTTTTTTTAAAGGAAGCTCTTCCTTTCCATTTCATTTTTTGGCTTTGGAACCAGAAAATTATTTCTTCCAGTAATTTTTTAAAAGTGCAGGCCACGAGGTAGTGTCGAATACAAGGCCGGCTTGAACAAATTTTTGGACATCGCATTTGCGAATGCATCATCCGATGGGATGATACATTGTCCATGTCCTTCGTGTGGGTTCTGGCTATTCCAAACTAGAGAGGACGCTTATGATCATCTGCTGTTAAAACCGTTTCCTGCTAAGTATACTTTTTGGTTACATCACGGAGAGAGACGCGTAGGAGAGAGTTCTACTGAGACACAAGAAGCTGACCCTGGTAGCGTCTACCGAGATCCAATGCGCGACATGGTTCATGAGGCATTCAACTTTCCAGGTTTTGTTGCCGATGAAGATGACTCGAGCAACAAAGATTTTGAGGGGGATGCCAAAGAGTTGCCATATTTGTACAACAAACCTTGTCACGTGGCCCGTCATTTTGAGGAGCTACTTGAGGATGGAGAGCAGGAATTGTATCCGGGATGCGCGAAATTCTCGAAGCTGGCTTTCTTGGTGAGGCTATATGAAGAACTGAAGATTGATGGTTTAGAAGTTATAGTAAACTCTCGTTGCAAGTATAGTTACTAAACTAAGCAATCAACCTTTCTTACAAAAATTTTGGTTGTCACAAGTAACAAACCCCTTTAAAATTGATAACCGAGTATTCAAACCTCGGGTCGTCTTCTCAAGGAATTGCAGGGAAGTATGTTCTTATTATTGGTTATGAAGATTGTAAATTGGGGGTTTTGGAAGTAAGGTGGGAATATGTTATATGACAAGTAAAATAAAATAATAATAATAAAATAAACTCTTGGCAAGGTATAAGAAATTGGAAGTCTAGACTTAGTGCGGAGAAGAACATGTATCTTCTTGATTATTATCTTGATCTAAATTCAAATGCAAAGGACTCTCTCCATGTGAATCCCAACACCAGTATCTTGGCATGAAACCATATTTATATAAATCTAATGAAACCTCATCCGGAGTTAAGAAAATCTTATTTTTATGTTTGTTGCAAGGACATCTAAGTACATTGCCTTCAAGTACAAATTGAGGTTGTTTTGTAACTATATCAATAAAATTTCGAACGCCATTGACAAATTCCTGTCGTAATCCTCCTCGATTTGGCAAATTTCTATTGTACATCCACTTTCGATGTTCTGAAATTTCCATATCTACATATAAAGTATATTAAAAATTAGATTAATTAAATTATATTTTTATGAGATAACCAACTATGAGTATAATTAATTTAATGTTACAAAATTATAATATTATATTTTGATAAATAATAAATCATCTCAAAAAAATGTACCACACTTCACCGATAATTTAAATTACTATTAAAAAATTAGTATATCATACTATTAAAATGAACTATTTGTAGAACCTTTTTTTTATCTAAAAACTGATTTTTCTTTAAATTATATAAAATCAATTATAACTTATAAATTATTTTTTAGCATTTTAAAAGATCAATTTTACCTTTGATACTATTTTCAAAAGTTTTAAGATTAATTATTTTTGTCATTATTTTTATTACAAATCAAATAATATAATACAAGGTTAAAATGGTATTGAAGTAAGAACGATAAGAAGGAAGGAATTATGAAGTCCAATAAAAAATTCTACAAAAAGGAGAGAATACCTGAAAGAAAGAGAAAGAAAGAACGCAGAGATAAAGAAAGACCAGGAAGAAAATAGTACCTCTCTGAACATAACGCAATAAGAAAAATAAGAAGGGGTAATAGTGGAATAATAAAAAATATCTATAGACACAAAGGAAAACAAAATTTATAAAAAAGTCTATGCCCATCCTTCAAAATCCTGTGTCAATCACTGTCCTTCGTAGAAAAATGGACACAAAAGTATAAAAAACTGTCTCGGATAGATATTAAAAAAATTTTTATTCTTTATTCTTTTTTTTATAAAAAGACACAAATAACTTTTTATCTTAAAAATTATTAATTCAACTAAACAAGATAAAGTAAATAAAGAACTAATCGGTAAATAATAAATTATTAATAATGAAAAATTATAATAATAAACATTAAATCACATAATGATAGATATTAAAAAAAAATTTACCTATGTACGGATTGTTAGATGGATCGAAAATTTGCGATTTAAGACAATTTGTCTTATTGGAACGATGGGGTGAGTACTTATAAAGATACTCCAACACAGAATATATTTAAAAAGTATATGTGTGTGGAATGAGTAATATAATTGAGGAGTCTTTAACACCTCTTTATATAATTTGAGACAATTATCTTATCTTATTTTATCTTATCTATCTTATCCATTAATATAAAAT
>NC_029788.2:78301888-78333452 GCF_000816755.2 Arachis ipaensis | reverse complement strand
ATTTTATTTATGCCAAAAGGTCTTGAAATGTATTGAAATGGAGAGCAAGTTAGAGATAATTTATGCCAAAAATATTATATGCCAAAAAGAATGTTTAAGAATCCATTGAGATGAAGTTTGAAATGGAGAGAGTGGCAGAGTACAAATGATAAATATTTTCTGTAAAAGTTTAGGAAGAATTTATCTTTTTAGTTGTGTTTATCTTTTTCTTTTATAAGAAAAAACAACATATTAGGAACACATAGAAGAACTATAAATTATTAAGTTGTTGAATAAAAAATACTTTAAATTTATTAATAATAAAAAGAGTTTTGTTATTAAATCATATTAAATTCACAAATTATGAGTTGTTCGTACAATAATTTTATACTTTATTCATCCGGTTTTGAATCTATAGTTTTTTATAAATATGAGACTTTCTTTTCTTGATTGCATTCATCATATTATTCTTAGTTTATCTATGTATATAAGTAATAAATATTGATAAGAATTATCTAATATAGTTGTGAGCAATAATAGTTCCTGATTGCATTATTTCATATTATTCTTTGGCTTCAATATGGAATTTGCACTTGTACAATGGAGTAGTTATGAGCAGTAGTGGAATATAAGTATAATATATATATAGAAAAAAAGGACCTTAATTTTAAAAATATTTAAACCTATATAAAGTCAATTAATTGCATTTTATTCAAATTGTTTCTTCTAGGCGCTTCTCAAGAGTTGTGAATCCTTCGTGAATTGTTTAAGTTTGTTAACTTTTTGATTGTGTCTTTTGTATGGCTTCTTTTAAGAAAGTGGGAGTCAGTAACAAGCTACACGCACACATATTTTAGTGAAGACTACGGCATAATCATGCATTCTTATGAAGAAAGGAGTAAAAAGGTATTTATGACTGGAAGTTTGATGTTAAAACACCCAGCGTTGTATTATGTGATTATTTGATGTAATTGACTTTAGTTTTTGACTATGAATTATAATTGTCATTGATATTATTGTGATTATAGTTTATTGGTTGGATTTAGTTTGATTATGTCTGTGTTGCAATTATGACTATGAACTTGTTAAAATACTCATGTGTACATATATATTAGTAGTTTAGTACTAAAGCATAGTAGCACTTTATTTTACATCCTCATTGATTATTTTGGCAGCTAAGTATTATTTTACATTATTATTTTTTTAATTATTTCGATGATGTACATGTTACTGAAATTTAAATGCAATGTCTTAGTAATCTTATAAATCTTTGTTGTTTTAGATGTCAGGTTCTAAAAAAAATAAAAAACACTTGTCAATTAAAGTACAAAAGTCTGGTAATAAAGAGGTGATTAGTGCACACAAAACTAAGCTTTCACACCCTAAACCTACAAAATCACGAGCTCCAGTTCCTTCACATGTATCTAAAAAGCATTCATCATTACCACCCTCTTCTTCGCAGCCACCACAAAAATTCAAGAGAAATTTACTATCTTCCCATGCCGATATTATGAATAAGTGGGTAAAGAGTTAATAAAAACCACTCAATTGAGTACAAGATAAACCATAAAATAGTGGTTTATCAACCTCTCCACACTTAAACATTAGCATGTCCTCATGCTAAGCTCAAGAGAAACTATAAAGAATGAAGAATGTATGAAGTGCAACCTATGAATGTAACTACATGCAGAATGTTTCCACCTACTTAGTTAAAAGTAAACAAATCTTTCAAGAGGAAATATGAACTGGATTTCACTAATTCAAATCATAAAAATGAAGTACAAATAGACTTGCAAGAAGAAAATAGCTCATGAAAGCAGGGAACAAGGAATTGAGCATCGAACCCTCACTGGTAGTGTATACACTCTAATCATTCAGGTGTTTAAGGTTCGATTCTCTCAATTCTCTACTAACCTTGCTTTCTAAGGCTTGCTCTTCATCTAATCAATCAACATAAATTTAATACACAGATACACATATCAAGAGGTCTTTTAAGGGTTGTAATGGGGTTAGGGTCAAGGTAGGATTGTATTTGGCCAAGTGGACTAAAATCTGAATCCTTAATTAACTTAAACTTTCCACCTAACTTAAACAATCCATGTAATCATAATACCACATCTAACTATCCATTAACCATATTTTCTACATATTCATGCATTCTAATTTCAAGTATAGTACATATGCATTGCTTTCACCATTTACTTTGGGGCATTTTGTCCCCTTTTTGCTTAATTGCTCTTTTTCTTTTCTTTTTCTCTTTTTCTTCTTCTTCTTTTATATATATATATTTTCTCAATGCATATGATTAAATTATTGAATGCATGAACATGTCCTAAACATTTCTTTCATATTTTCATAAAGATATATAACACCCAATTCTTAAACCAAATATTTCCAAACCCTCTTTTCCCCACACTTAATTCATGAGCACTCTCACTAGTCTAAGCTAACCAAGGATTTAAATTAAGGACAATATTGTTTTCCGCTTAGAGTTAATGATGTGCTAAAGTAAAGAACAAAGGGGTAAAATAGGCTCAAATTAGTTTGCAAAGGATAATGAAAGGTAAGGCCATATGGGTATGTAAGCTCAGTGAAACAAAGGCCTCAATCATATAAGTGCATGTATACATCAAACAATGGAAATATAGAATTAAGCAAGACAGACATCACAATTTTAGAGAGAAAAATACACACTAAAACAGAATTTTGGTAGATAAAATGTAACCAATTCAAATAGGCTCAAAAATCTCACAGGTTTTGTGTGTTCGAGTTCTAAACCATGTTCCAGTATAATATCTCTTCAAACAAGTGTAACATTAAATTTTATTCAAATTAGTGAAATTCTCTAAAAAAATTTTTGAAAAAAAAAATATTACTTCAACCAAGTGGTAAAATATGCAAAAAATTAAACAAATATGCAATCAAACATGCAAATGCAACAATGAATAAGAAAAATAAATCATTGGTGTTGAGATAGAGGAGTAACTAACCCATGGAGATCGGTATTGACCTCCCCACACTTAAAGATTGCACTGTCCTCGGTGCATGCTGAGATTTGCAAGTGGACGGGGGTTGTGGTTCCTTAGCTGGGGCTCTTTTTGTTCCTTTCCTTGCCGGTAGTTTGGGAGTAGCTTTCTCTTTACCCTTCTTGGTGGCCATCCTGAAAAGGGAATAAGAGAGTGACTTTTTAAAGCTAAGAGTTAGAGCAAGGAAGAGAGCGGGGAAAGGTGGTAATCAATGCACATTAAGATATACTGACATTATCACATGCTTGCGAGTACATGTGAAAAGTCATCAATAGAAAATAGCTAGTGCATATGATGACAAGTGAATGCAAGGTGTTTATTGGCATGCTGGCAAAGGCATAGGTAGCATAGATCAAGCATTCAATGTCCAAATTAGATTACCAAGTCTTTCAAACTATCAACATGTTTGTAGTGACAATTATATTGAATGAATATGATATGAAAAAGGGTTTTGTGAAAAGCAGGCATTCAGAGCAGTAGGATAAAAGATACTGAAAAGCAGTGCACAATGCCATACGGGCGTTTTTACAAACACATAGCATGCATGGTAAATAATCTAATGAAAATAATAAATTGAACATGCAAGCAACCCTTTAAAAATAAATATATATAATTGTCAAATAATTCCTCTAATAATCCACAAGTAAAATATAGAAATAATGACCCAAATAAATTTCTAACACCAATGAAAATAATGCAATGAATGAAAGTATGCAAATAAATTAAAATAAAATAAAAAAAATAAGAAGAATGAGAAGGGAAAGAAGATAAGAAAGGAAGAAGAAAGAAATAAGAAAAGATAAGAAAAATAAGGATTAGAGAAGAAAAGATAAGAAAATTGGCTGATCTGGATATTCTGTGCGCCGCTTGTGACGCGAACGCGTGAGTGACGCGGTCGCGTGGTGCGTGACAAGGTCAGGTGACGCGGACGCGTGGGTCACGCGATCGCGTGACCTGTTTTGTGCGATTGGCGCGAGTGCAGCCTCGCGGTCGCGCAACTCTCTGTTCGAAACTCTTTTGCCAAAAATCTGGGTGACGCGATCGCGTGGTTGACGCGGTCGCGTGGGTGGCGATCTTTTGAAAACGACGCGAACGCGTGGGGCACGCGTTCGCATGGGAGGGCTTGGGCTTCCAGCACGAGTCCAGCCCAACTCCAGCTCAATTTTCTGCCATGCACCCATTTACGTCGACTTCTTAGAGCACGCGGTCGCGTGGGTGACGCGATCGCGTGGGAAGCTATTTTTCCAAATGACGCGGCCGCGTCAGCGACGCGGTCGCATGGATCAATTTGTGCCATTAGCGCACCTCCAGCCGAGCTTTTGCGTGACTCTCTGTTCAACCTTATTTTCTTCCAAACGCACATACGACGCGGACGCGTCGGCGACGCTGTCGCGTCGCGTGCAAAAATCCTTTTTTTTATAATCTGAAAAATGCAGAATGCAGTGTTAATATGAATGTGATGCAAAACTCCAGGTTCAATATAACAAAATAAAATAAAATTCAAAAACAAACAAAACTAAATAAAATTAAAATTGAGAAAGGAATGATTATACCATGGTGGGTTGTCTCCCACCTAGCACTTTTAGTTAGAGTCCTTAAGTTGGACATTTGGTGAGCTTCCTGTTATGGTGGCTTGTGTTTGAACTCATCCAGGAATCTCCACCAATGTTTGTGATTCCAATATCCTCCGGGACCCCAAACTAGGCACAGAAAGCCTTCAAGTAAGCTAAAGCAAGTGACAAGGCCCCAAGAGTGCTGATTTCTAGATTGAATTCCGGGGTCCCAGACCTTGCCTTTGCACCCATCTTCTTGTTGATCATCATTTTTCCACTTGGGTGGTGAACAGTCGGAATTCTCACTGAGACATCTAAACAGCTTCCTAGACCCATTCAGTTGAGCTTTATACCAACCTTTGCGTTTAAACTTAAAGCTTCCAACCATAATGAACCTTGCAGGACAATTCTTACCACTGACCATCTTCCTCTTACTCTTAATGCCACAAAGAGCTCTAAGTTGACCATCCGTCTCCAGTAGCCCATGTTCAAGTGGGATTAGAAAGCTAAGGGATATGAATTTTACCCACTTGAATGTTGTGAAGGATGATGGCAACTTAGGGGGAGGTGTTTTTAATGAAATTGCAAGCTCCACTCCCTTGTGCTCTTCTCTGATAATTACTACCTCTTTGCAAGCTTCTTCAATTTCAACCTCTTCCTCTTGGTAGCTTTCTTCCAATTCAATCTTCTCTCCATTGCTTTCCAAGGGCATGGGAGGTTGTGCTTCTTCTTCTTGAATCTCCATCTCTTGATCAACCTCTTCCAAGTCTTCAACTGTGATATGCCTTGGAGGTTGGACACCATCCTCAGTATCAATTTCAAACGTCTTGGAAGGGGGTTCTATGATTGGACTTTCCCATGGAGGTTCTGCATCTCCTAAGTCTTCAACCACTTCTTCTTCTTCAATAATTCCGGCTTCCTCTACTTGTTCCAGTACAAAGTCATGCTCCGTACTGTTCACTGGAGTTTCTAGTATCTCCTTCATACTACGTTCTTTATTAGATTGTCCACATGAAGCCATGGGGTTCCTTGAGTGTCCGAACGTTGGGAAGCTAATTGACTCATTATTGCTTGCCCCAATTGATGAATGGTTGCCTGACATCGATCCACTGTTTTCTTGAGACGATCCTTTGTCTCTTGATGCACTCGGCTTTCATAAATAGGATCATAGTGCTCTTGGATTGATGGATATGGAGATGGTGAATATTGAAGTGGTGGTTCTTGTGAGTAATTGGGTTGGAATTGGGGTGGTTCTATATATGGTTCATATGGCTCATAAGGTGGGTGGTATGGTGGTTGAGGGTTAGGGTCATATGGGGGTAAATGGTTGTAGGTGGCTTGTGAGTATGGTGGTTCAAAGCTGTGTTGAGGAGAGGGTTTATAGGCATATGGTGGTGGTTGTTGATAGTTGATGACAAGTCATCTTAGCCTAGTTTCACTAGTCTTTTTCTTTTGTTTTCAATTGTTTTTATGCACTTTCTTGAGCCATAAGTAAGCCAATTGGGTAAAATTTCATATTTCCTTTGATTCAATCAACCATGGATGAATTAATGCAATTTCATGAGATTTTGTGCTATAATTGTCATATATTATGAAAGAATAACAAACTCATGATTTTGAGCATAGATTTGATGTGTTTGATTGATTGATGATAGGTGAAAAGAGCTTTGAAGAAGGTTGAAGAAAGAAAAAAGGGCAAGGAGCAAGAGAGAACAAAAAGCTTGAGCCAAAGTTTGCCTCAAACTTTAGCTCAAACTTTTGGAAAAGTTGAAATCTCCCTGGAAGAAGCAAAAGTTTGCGCCAACGTTTGCCTCAAGCTTTTTGGCAAACGTTGGCGCCACACACCAACACCCTGGAGGAGAAAAAGCTTGCGCCAACATTTGCCTCAAGCTTTTTGGCAAACGGTGGCGCCACCATCAACACACCCAGGAGAGCAAAAGTTTGCGCCAACGTTTGCCTCAAGCTTTTTGGCAAACGTTGGCGCCACAAGGCATACAAGAAGGCTCAGCGTTTGGCTCAAAGTTTGACCTCAAACTTTAGCCCAAACGTTGATAGCAGCAAAAGGGGGGCAGCTGATATGAAAAGCTTGAGCCAAAGTTTGCCTCAAACTTTGACTCAAGCTTTTATGATTCATGGCCCGGTTCACAATGGGTTTCTCTCCAACTCCAAGAGCAATCAACAGAGGCTTTTATCAACCCAATTCCATCAAGAGCAAAGGCCCAATTCAAGGCTTGAAGACCATTTGAAGAAAGTGTATAAATAGCTTAGGATTTAAGTTTTTAGGGAGCTTGCTGGGATTTTTTTTACATACTTACAGTAGAGAGCTCACCTTTACAGTTTTTTGAATTGTTGCTTTAGAATTCTAGAGAATTGGAAAGGAGAATTGATCTCTCTTCTTCCTTGTTCTTGCTTAGCACTCTTTACTTTTCTTGCTTTGGATCTTGGGTGAAGAATTGAAGAACTTCTGTTTCAATCTCACCTTGGGATCTTGTTTAATTTTCTGCATAATTGAATTTCAATTTCTGTTCATTGCTTCTTCTTCTACTCATTCTGCAATTTACTTTTCTTTATTTCTTGCAATTGAATTCTACATTTGGATCTAGGAAGGCATTGAGATCTAGACTCGGTTATCTAGTCTCTTGGGTCCTGAGATCTGGAGTTTTCATTTTAAATTCTCTGTTTAATGTTTTTCAAGTTCATTTACATTTCCGTTTTAGATCCGATTCAATTCAAGTCATCTTCTACTCTTTTATGCGTTGAGATTTATTTTTCCTTGTTTAATGTCTGCAAATCCAATTCCCAATTCCCTTTACAATTCAAGCCGTTTGCATTTCTTGCACTTTAAGATTTTGCAATTTACATTTCTTGCAATCTAAGCTTCTGCAATTTATATTACTTGCACTTTAAGATTCAGCCTCTTTAATTCCTCTGCACTTTAAATTCTTGCCAATTATCCCTCTCCTTTTTAATTTCATGCAATTTAGCTTCTGTCAAATACAAACCACTCAAATCAACTCTTGATTCGCTTGACTAAATCAACCACTAAACTGAAATTGCTCAATCCTTCAATTCCTGTGGGATCGACCTCACTCCCGTGAGTTTTATTACTTGATGCGACCCGGTATACTTGCCGGTGAGTTTTGTGTGTTTTGGAAAATTCGATTTTCCACAAAAAAAACACCATCAAGTTTTTGGCGCCGTTGCCGGGGATTGAAATAGATTGACAATGATTAAGTGAAGTGGAGATCTAGATCTAGCATTTTTATTTTCTGTTTCTCTAACTTTGGACTAACCCACTAACTATTTGAATTTTTGCTTGAGCTAACTACAATTTAATCATGGATTGAAGTATTGCTATCCTTCTGGTTTGGTATGATTTTTATGTCTTGTTTGCATGTCAGGGACAATGAGAGCTATACCAACCTTTTGTGAACAAGACGAAAGAACCCTCAGGAGATTAAGAAGAGCTGAATCTATGAGGCATGGGAGAGATACAAGGCTCTAATCAGGAAGTGCCCTCCTGAGATGTTTAATGAATGGGATAAACTCCAAATTTTCTATGAAGAACTGACAATGAAAGCTCAAGAGGCACTTGACTATTCCGCAGGAGGCTTGATGAGCGGATAATTTATACGCTTTTTGGCATTGTTTTTAGTATGTTTTTAGTAGGATCTAGTTACTTTTAGGGATGTTTTCATTAGTTTTTATGTTAAATTCACATTTCTGGACTTTACTATGAGTTTGTGTGTTTTTCTGTGATTTCAGGTATTTTCTGACTGAAAGTGAGGGACTTGAGCAGAAATCAGATTCAGAGGTTGAAAAAGGACTGCTGATGCTGTGAAGCTGTGTTCAAGAATCATCATACTGAACTAGGAGAGTCAATAACACTATTCGAAATCTGAAGTTCCTATAGATGCCAATCATTCTAGACTTCAATGGGACAGATGAATAGCCGTGCTGTGACAGGGTGCGTGAGCATATTATTCACTGAGAGGATAAGATGAAGCCATTGACAAGGGTGATGCCTCCAGACGATTAGCCGTGCCGTGACAGGGCATTGGATCATTTTCCCGTGAGATGATCGAAAGTAGCCGTTGCCAGTGGTGATGTATCACATAAAGCCAGCCATGGAAAGGAGTAAGACTGATTGGATGAAGATAGCAGGAAAGCAGAGGTTCAGAGGGACGAAAAGCATCTCCATTCGCTTATCTGAAATTCCTACCAATGAATTACATAAGTATCTCTATCCCTATTTTATTATATAATATTCGAAAACATCATTATCAATTTATATCTGCCTAACTGAGATTTTCAAGGTGACCATAGCTTGCTTCATACCAACAATCTCCGTGGGATTCGACGCTTACTCACGTAAGGTATTACTTGGACGACCCAGTGCACTTGCTGGTTAGTTGTATCGAAGTTGTGACAATTATGTATTGAGATCAGAGCACCAAGCTTTGGAGCCATTACCAGGATTTGTTCGAGCCTGGAGATCACAATTTCGTGCACCAAGGCTCGATGCAACTCATGAAGATAGCTGAAGAAGCCCAAAACCTCATTGATATGGTGTCAAACAATCAATATTTCTTTGCTCATCAGAGACAAAGCCAGCCATCACAAAGGAAAGGAGTGCTAGAGTTAGAAGGAGTGGACTCAATTCTGGCTCAAAACAAAATGATGCAGCAGCAAATTCAACAACAACTTGATCAAATGGCCAAGAGGATTGATAGTCTCCAAGTTGCAGCAATCAACACAAGCCAATCATCAACCAAATGGGGGCAAAATGAAGAAAACCAAGAAGATCAGCAGCAGGAACAACCTCAATATGTGCACAATCAAAGCTGCGGCCAAAATGAAATTTATGGTGACACCTACAATCCATCCTAGAAGAACCATCCAAATCTCAGATGGGGAGATAACCACACTCAAAACTAACAACCATGGCAAAGAAATTCAAACCAAAACAACTCAAGAAACAACCAGAACAACAACCAGCAAAACATAACCCACAATCCATATAGAAAACCCCAAAATAACCATCATCCACCTTCCACATCCATATTCCACCCACAAAATAATCCCACAAATAGTTCAAACAACTTCCAGCAACAATCAACTACAAGAGAAGAAGGAAGGGGTAAAGCCATATGTCCCCAAACTTCCATACCCTCAGAGGTTCAAAAAAGAGAATGAGGATAAGCAATACTCAAAGTTCCTGGACATATTCAAGACACCCAGCATCAATATTCCTTTCTTAGAAGCACTTGAACAGATGCCATTGTATGCCAAATTTATGAAGGAAGTGCTGACAAAGAAAAAGTCCCTAAAAGAAGAACAAATTGTTGAGATGACAATGGAATGTAGTGCTATTCTCCAAAAAGAGTTGCTAGAGAAGAAAGATGATCCTGGGAGTTTTTATATACCTTGCACCATAGGAAACATAACAATTGAGAAGTCATTCTGTGATCTTGGTGCAAGCATAAATTTGATGCCTTTGTCTCTAATGAGAAAACTCCAAATTGTCAAGCTGAAATCCACACGAATACTTCTTCAAATGGCTGATAAATCCATTCAGCAAGCACTTGGAGTTGTAGAGAATGTGCTGGTAAAAGTGGGAAAATTTCTTGTCCCAGCTGATTTTGTCATTCTGGATATGGAGGAGGACCCTAACACTCCCATCATCCTAGGGAGGCCTTTTCTTGCTACGGGCAGAGCATTGATAGATGTTGAAAAAGGGGAATTATTGCTGAGAGTGCATGATGAGCACCTAGCATTCCATATTTTTAAAACCCCACATGAGCCCACTCAAGAAGAAGAGTGTACGGAGGATAAGGCCAGAGATCAAAGTTTGAAGGAGGTAGTCAATGAGTTAGCTCCAAGACTTCTAAATCCATGCTTGAAAGAAGTAGAGATACACACCAAAATAATTTAAGGGAGAATGAAGGATTCTAAGTTTGGTGTTCCACCAAAATCTCATTTAAAAGCATACTCTCACCTCCTGCATAATGCTAGCTCCAAGTAATCAGACAAATTATTCAACCATTTAATTGTTTTTAGTTTTGGTTCCATAACCTTTAGCAAGGCCAAAAGAATTCATAAATGTACAACTTGTTGCATTAGAGACAGTGGCAAGGAATTAAGTTTGGTGTTCCCACACCAAATTAAATTCAAAAGCCACACTCAATTCATGCATACTAACCAGTCACCTAAGGGCTTGAGAAGCAAGCAACTTTTGAGAATTGTGCAGGGAACTAACCACCATTTGAAGACATTATGCATCATAACTCAAAAGGGGCACAACAGAAGGAAGGACAAAAGAACTGCAAACCAATAGGTTGTATCTATACTTAACTTCTGCTGTTGAGAAATGCTTTGATTTATGTCTTGCTAAAGTGTTCATCTAGTACAATTAGAATCATTTTTTTTGCAATAAATAAGCTAGTCTAAGTGTGTGCTTGTGTGTTTATTTTCACTTAACTAAAAGCATGCTTTGTCCCCTGCATCTTTAATTTAATAAAAAAAAATGTTTGAATGTGAAGTGAGATAGTTCTTTGTTAGCTGAAAGTACAATAAAAGTAAGTGGTGGTATGTATGTGTGATTGTATGATAGATCACTTTTAGTGAATAAAAGAACTAGACTGTCTCCTTTTAAATAGAAGGTAGCTCACTGTCTATGAATCTCAATCAAATAAAAGTCCTTGGTTAAAAAGAAAAACAAAAAGAGAAAAGAAAAAGCCAAAAATTGGAAATAGAAGAAAAGAAAAAAAAAAGAAGTAAAGCTAGACACCAATAGCTTGAACCTTAGAATATATGCCTGTGGTGTCTTTGTACTAGGATATGCTTGGATCATTAAGTTTTTTGGAGTGCATCAACACTTGGTGACTTGGGTTAACTAACCCGGGATCATCAGCTGAAAGTCCACTATCAAGAGCAACCTAACTACAAGGCATTTAGTAACCCAAAGAGGTGTTGGGCATCAATGTTTTAAGAAGGAATGTGAGCCAAGTGTCTATAGTGAATAATGTGTCAAGTATAAAGAAAGAAAAGAACTTGTTACACATGACACTGAACTAAAGCTTATAGAGAAAAATAATAGTCAAGGACAAAGGAATAATGAGAGGTTATAGCAGTGTGTTGCTTGATGCTTGAAGGAGACTTTCTAGGCCTAAAAGTCAATAAGAAGTGAGTGTTTACATATCCACATAAAACCCTATGAACTACCAATAATACTCTGCTAGCATGAACATCCTTTTCCATTTCATTCTTTCTTCTCAATAATTCTTTTCTTGCTTGGGGACAAGCAAGCTTTAAGTTTGGTGTTGTGATGACAAGTCATCTTAGCCTAGTTTCACTAGTCTTTTTCTTTTGTTTTCAATTGTTTTTATGCACTTTCTTGAGCCATAAGTAAGCCAATTGGGTAAAATTTCATATTTCCTTTGATTCAATCAACCATGGATGAATTAATGCAATTTCATGAGATTTTGTGCTATAATTGTCATATATTATGAAAGAATAACAAACTCATGATTTTGAGCACAGCTTTGATGTGTTTGATTGATTGATGATAGGTGAAAAGAGCTTTGAAGAAGGTTGAAGAAAGAAAAAAGGGCAAGGAGTAAGAGAGAACAAAAAGCTTGAGCCAAAGTTTGCCTCAAACTTTAGCTCAAACTTTTGGAAAAGTTGAAATCTCCCTGGAAGAAGCAAAAGTTTGCGCCAATGTTTGCCTCAAGCTTTTTGGCAAACGTTGGCGCCACACACCAACACCCTGGAGGAGAAAAAGCTTGCACCAACGTTTGCCTCAAGCTTTTTGGCAAACGTTGGCGCCACCATCAACACACCCAGGAGAGCAAAAGTTTGCGCCAACGTTTGCCTCAAGCTTTTTGGCAAACGTTGGCGCCACAAGGCATACAAGAAGGCTCAACGTTTGGCTCAAAGTTTGACCTCAAACTTTAGCCCAAACGTTGATAGCAGCAAAAGGGGGGCAGCTGATATGAAAAGCTTGAGCCAAAGTTTGCCTCAAACTTTGACTCAAGCTTTTATGATTCATGGCCCGGTTCACAATGGGTTTCTCTCCAACTCCAAGAGCAATCAACAGAGGCTTTTATCAACCCAATTCCATCAAGAGCAAAGGCCCAATTCAAGGCTTGAAGACCATTTGAAGAAAGTGTATAAATAGCTTAGGATTTAAGTTTTCAGGGAGCTTGCTGGGATTTTTTTTTTACATACTTACAGTAGAGACCTCACCTTTACAGTTTTTTGAATTGTTGCTTTAGAATTTTAGAGAATTGGGAAGGAGAATTGATCTCTCTTCTTCCTTGTTCTTGCTTAGCACTCTTTACTTTTCTTGCTTTGGATCTTGGGTGAAGAATTGAAGAACTTCTGTTTCAATCTCACCTTGGGATCTTGTTTAATTTTTTGCATAATTGAATTTCAATTTCTGTTCATTGCCTCTTCTTCTACTCATTCTGCAATTTACTTTTCTTTATTTCTTGCAATTGAATTCTACATTTGGATCTAGGAAGGCATTGAGATCTAGACTCGGTTATCTAGTCTCTTGGGTCCTGAGATCTGGAGTTTTCATTTTAAATTCTCTGTTTAATGTTTTTCAAGTTCATTTACATTTCCGTTTTAGATCTGATTCAATTCAAGTCATCTTCTACTCTTTTATGCGTTGAGATTTATTTTTCCTTATTTAATGTCTGCAAATCCAATTCCCAATTCCCTTTACAATTCAAGCTGTTTACATTTCTTACACTTTAAGATTTTGCAATTTACATTTCTTGCAATCTAAGCTTCTGCAATTTATATTACTTGCACTTTAAGATTCAGCCTCTTTAATTCCTCTGTACTTTAAATTCTTGCCAATTATCCCTCTCCTTTTTAATTTCATGCAATTTAGCTTCTATCAAATACAAACCACTCAAATCAACTCTTGATTCGCTTGACTAAATCAACCACTAAACTGAAATTGCTCAATCCTTCAATCCCTGTGGGATCGACCTCACTCCCGTGAGTTTTATTACTTGATGCGACCCGGTATACTTGCCGGTGAGTTTTGTGTGTTTTGGAAAATTCGTTTTTCCACAAAAAAAAAACACCATCAATAGTCCATTGGAGGTGGTTGATGCCATGAGGGTTGATCAAATCCTTGTGGCTCCTCCCATCTTTGATTGTTCCAACCTTGATGCCTGTTCTCATTGTAATTTCTTCTTCCTGCAACATAATTGTAACCAGACTCATAGCCAAAGGGGTGAGAGTTCATAGTAGTGAGAGAAAACAAAAATAAAAGCAAATTTGAAATTCAAATTTTCGAATTTGAAAATTAAAATTTGAATTTTGAATTTTTAAAATTGAAATTTGAATATTAAAATTTGAAAATTTTTTTTAACTATTTACAATAACCAATAATAAGGCACACGTTTGCAATTCCCCGGCAACGGCGCCATTTTGAAGAACTGAAGATTGATGGTTTAGAAGTTATAGTAAACTCTCGTTGCAAGTATAGTTACTAAACCAAGCAATCAACCTTTCTTACAAAAGTTTTGGTTGTCACAAGTAACAAACCCCTTTAAAATTGATAACCGAGTATTCAAACCTCGGGTCGTCTTCTCAAGGAATTGCAGAGAAGTATGTTCTTATTATTGGTTATGAAGATTGTAAATTGGGAGTTTTGGAAGTAAGGTGGGAATATGTTATATGACAAGTAAAATAAAATAATAATAATAAAATAAACTCTTGGCAAGGTATAAGAAATTGGAAGTCCAGACTTAGTTATCCTTATCAATAATAATGAAAGTTGAATCTTAATTCCACTTAGTCAACCTTTACTAAAGTAAAGGAAAGTCAAGGGATTAATTAGTTTGATCTTCAAATCCTATTTATTTCCTAAGAAAAGATTGGGATTATTGAAGTTAAATTCAATTGGCAAGATAACAATTATCAATTATGCTGTTGAATTGGATAACTCCTGAGTTACTGATTTTTTAACCAAAACCAAGAATGTAAAAAGCTAAATATAAATCACAAATCTGAAAATACCTCAATTGCATTAATAAAGAAAATCATAACATGAAAGCCATAAGCCAATTATTCAAAAGATAAATATCAATTAAAGTACTAAGGTGAATAAAAATGGAAACGAAATTAAACAGAAAAGAACATTAAACCTGGGATCGAGAGTCACTCCTAAAACTAAGAGAAGTCCTAAATCCTAATCCTAAGAGAGAGAGAGGAGAGAACCTCTCTCTCTAAAACTACATCTAAAATATGAAAAGTGAATTATGAGAGCCTCCTTATGAATGATGCATTCTTCCACTTTATAGCCTTTAATTTGTGTTTTCTGGGCCGAGAACTGGGTCAGAAACAGCCCAGAATTTGCTGGTCTCGAATTCAATCACGCTGGATTTCCGTCACTGCGACGCGGCCGCATGGAGCACGCGATCGCGTCGCCTAGCGTCAGGAAACCATAGCATATTATATATCAAATCGAAGCCCCGGACGTTAGCTTTCCAACACAACTAAAACCGCGTCGTTTGGACCTCTGTAGCTAAAGTTATAGCCGTTTGAGTGCGAAGAGGTCAGGCTGGACAGCTTAGCAATTTCTTCCACTTTTGCATGCTTCCTTTCCATCCTCTGAGCCATTCCTGCCCTGTAATCTCTGAAATTAATTAACACACATATCAAGGCATCTAATGGTAATAAGAGAGGATTAATAATAAGCAAATATAAGATCAAAGAAGCATGTTTTCAATCATAGCACAAAATCAAGAAGGAAATATAAAACCATGCAAATATTATGAATAAGTGGGTAAAGAGTTAATAAAAACCACTCAATTGAGTACAAGATAAACCATAAAATAGTGGTTTATCACTATACCATATAAAGTACATGTGTGGCATGAGCGACAAGGCCTTCAGAATGATACTAGAGCTACTGTGTGAGGCCTTTGAGCATGCAAAGATTCCGGCTTCTCTGCACGATGCCAAGAGGATCATATGAAAGCTTGGCATTGCGTACAAGAAGATAGATGCATGTCCGAATGACTGCATGCTATATCAGGGCAACGATCAAGAACTGACTAGGTGCAAGAGATGTGGGATCTCGAGATGGAAGCAAAAGACTAGGAGGAATTCCATTGTCCGGATCAATGTGGTTGTTAAGAAGAATGGGAAGCCGCAGGCGGCGAAGGTTCTTCGTTACTTTCTCCTTGTTCCATGACTGCAGTGGATGTTCATGTCCAGTAAGACATCTGTTGACATGTTGTGGCACAAGAAAGGTCCTAACTCGGATGGTTTTTTGAGGCATCCAAGGGACAGAAAAGCATGGAAGGCATTTGATAGAAGATATCCTCACTTCAGTGGTGATCCACGCAGCGTTCGTTTAGGATTAGCTAGCGATGGCTTTAATCCCTTCAGAAATCTCAGCTCAAGGTACTCGATCTGGCCCGTGATCCTCATCCCCTACAACCTGCCCCCATGGAGTTGTATGAAACCCAGCTCTTTCTTCCTGTCTATGATTATCCCCGGTCCCAAGATGCCTGGTAATGACATAGATGTCTACCTACAGCCCTTGATAGATGAGTTGAAGCAGCTGTGGGGGTGGTGTTGATACGTATGACGCTAGCGAGAAAAAAACATTCAAGATGCATGCTGCATTGATGTGGACAATAAGCAATTTTCCAGGTTGGGCAACTTATCTGGGTGGAATACGTATGGTGGGAGAGCATGTCCTACGTGCAACCTGGATGCTGAGTCTAAGCGACTCACTTTCAGTCAAAAATGGTGTTTCATGGGTCATCGGCGCTTTCTGAATCAAGGCCACAGATTTCGGTAGGACAGGGTCAGATTTGATGGAAAGGTAGAGGTCAGAGGTCCACCTGTAACATTGTCGGGTGGAGATATTTTGGGACAGTTAGATAATGTGCATGTCAAGCTTGGCAAGGTGCAAACGGTAGTTGGCAAAAGAGCACAAGGACAACAGGCTGCATTACAAGATGAGTCTCCTTGGGAAAAAGGAGTATATTCTTTGAACTCCCATATTGGGAGTATAATTTATTGCGTCACAACCTGGACGTGATGCACATAGAGAAAAATGTGTGCGACAACATTATCTACACAATACTGAATGACAGTGGTAAATCCAAAGACAACCTCAAGGCTCGAAAAGACCTCCAGCTAATGGAAATTAGGCGTGAACTTTGGCCACGGGAAGATGGAAAGTATCCCACTGCAATATTCTCCATGTCGACTTCACAGAAGGACGTCTTTCTTAGGAATTTAAAGAATGTGGTCTTTCCAGATGGTCATTCGAGCAACATATCTCGCTGTGTTGACCTACAGCAGCGAAAACTATCCGGCTTGAAAAGTCATGACAACCACATTCTCATGGAATATCTTTTCCCAATAACTATAAGGAATGTAATGGAAGCCCCAGTGGCAGTCGTCCTGGCTGATTTGTCAACTTTCTTTCGACGACTATGCAGTAAATCTATAGACCCTCAACAACTTCCTCTCGTACAGGAACATGTGATCCTCACTCTTTGCCAGATGGAGATAATTTTTCCACCGTCCTTCTTCACAGTCATGGTACACCTAACTGCGCATCTGGTTGAAGAGGTACGCCTAGGGGGCCTGGTGCATTATAGGTGGATGTATCCAATTGAAAGGTACCTACAGGACTAATTTTACATTTGAGTTATTTTGAAAGCTAACAACCTAACATATATCTCGCTCGTAAATGTACCTAGGTCGTCTTAAGCAGTACGTGCGTAATAGGGCAGCACCAGAAGGATCAATTGCCGAGGGCTACTTATCCGATGAGATTCTCACTTTTTGTTCGAGATATCTCGATAATGTTGAGAGCAGGATCAATCGACCATTGCGTGTTGATGATCGACCGAGCGAAAATGCGACTAATAACGCGACAAGCATGTTCCCACTGATTGGCAAAGCGGTAGGGGCTGCAGCATGTTTGACTCTTTCACCAACCGAGAGACTTCAAGCACATCGTCACGTATTAGTCAATTGCACATCTGTGGAGAATTTCTTCGAGTAAGTGCAGTTATTAAACTTAGGCTCATATAGTACCCGAAGGCAATATTTGTTTATAACTTTAACAATAAATCCACATGGTATGCTCAGGGATTTTAGGGCTAGCAGAAAAAGACAGCTACGAAGTATTGGCAAAAGAAATGAAGCCTACATTGACAGGGTTGTCCATAGAGAATTCGCCGAGTGGTTCAAGAATGAGGTGAATCTTCTGTATGGCTCTTCCATTTATTGTTTCGTTGATATCTTGCCTCCTGCTACTCAACTCTGAACATGTATATTTCATTGGTAGATACCACTGGGAAGTACGATGCACCCGAGAGAACTGCAGTGGCTCGCATGTGGACCCAATATTCAGGCAAAGCGCTTTAAGGCGTACAATGTCAATGGATTCAGGTTTAGAACCCTATCAAGAGAGGAAGGAATGAGAACCCAGAATAGCGGGGTTTGTGTCACTTCTGACACTAGAAGTTATGCAAGCGCTCGTGACAGTAACATGGCTGTTGGTGGCGTCTCCTATTATGAAAGATTGGTAGATATCATTGAGCTAAATTACAGTGGTCGATTTTCTGTGGCCTTGTTTAGATGTATCTGGGCAAACACCACGTCTGGTAGAGGCATAAAGCAAGACATTTTGGGACACACCTATGTCAACTTTAGTAATCCGATTCACACTGGTAATCGTGAAGACGACGAGCCGTACATTCTTGCTTCCGAGGCTCGCCTTGTATAGTATGTGGATGATGAAGTCGATAAGGACTGGAGTGTAGTAGTCCATGTGAAGCCGAGAGATTTGTTTGACATGGGTGAATACAATGAACATTGTGAGGTCGAACTTTCCCTCCAACAAAGTCTAACTGATTTGTCTAAGCGTGATGTTGAAGGTATCTCGTTGGCAAGGGATGGTAACTTAGAAGAACCCACTCTTGACGCAATTGATACCGGAGAAGAGGCTGCTGATTTATAAATATATTTGGCTAGCAATATATAACATGCACACTAGTACCATTAACATAGTACCTTTCCCCTTATTATACTCTTGCAATTTTATTTATAAGCAACTAGGATAATGATAGATTTCAGACGTCTGGTTCAACTTTGATCTTATTTAATTTTGCACTTTTTAAGTGTCTGTACCTTGACATTTAATATGCTTGACCTGTATACTTAGAGTTCTCTTGCTCACCCTTTTATGTGTTGGGACTATGCAGGGAAATTGGAAGAGAATGACCTCTTTATGTGTGCCAGCAGCTTCTTTTTCGTCCGCTCGATGCAAGAGGCATCTCCGTTCTCTTCACTTGAGCACGCAATTTTATTCGCTCAAGATTTATGGTTCAACAATTTGCCTATTAGAGCATGGTTGGATGCATTCTCCGCACACAGGCACATAGGTACTGCTATTAGTAGGGCGCCTACTGAACTAATATCTGTACGTGGTCAATCTGGCTGACCGTCAAGGGTTCTTTTACCTCGTCGAACGGCGACAACTATTTTAGTGTGTTTAGTATCCTATAACCATAAGACTGTGTCAACTATCAGTTGATTTATATGACTCTGAATGTTGTAGGATCTGTGTCAATTCGGAGCGAAGTACCGGAAGAAATTTGGCTTCGAATTCTTCATAACTACAGATGCTAGACATTCCCATAAAATACTGGAGGAGGTCAAGGTATAAAATCAACTTACACATGAATTATATGATTTGTTCAGATGGTACTAATATTATATTTATATGTGATAGTTATATTTAAGTAATCATTTGTTTTCTTAATTATTGCTCAGTTAGATCGTTGCCGTTAGGCATCATATCATGCTTGGTTTATCAATAGCAAGGAATCTAGATGTGAAGTTGTGTACTATTTTCTATATGACTAGTGTTCTCCCAATAGTGCTTTGTGCTTGTGAAATCCTTGCTGAGTTAGGCTTGTGCTTTGTGAAAATAGTGAATCATATCAAAAATATGACAAATGTGGATCATCATTTCCTGCTGTGTGCTGTGATTGTTATGAATGAACTCTTGTATAAAGCATCTATATTTCAAGCAAAAACTTTTTTTCTTGTCTCCTTTATTGCATTCTTGAGAAAGCATAACTTAATAAATACCTATGTAATGTCTTCCTAGTTTCTTGGAATTCCCAATTGTTCTGATGATCATGTTGTTCTGATTTAGGCCCGATGCGAGAACAATCTCTTGGTTGAACTTGATTTTGCGGCCCGAGAGGAATTCTATTTCATAGAAAGAGGACTCACGAAAATCTGGGAACGTAAGTCAAACAAGCCTTGTATAATATGGCATCTAGACCATGTTCTCTATAAAATTTAGTAATCTTATTCAAAGAGTTTTGTTACGATGTAACTTTCAGGATTATCTCAAGAGAAGCTTCAAGAGGAAACAGAAGATTTAGGGGAGATAGTTCAAGACTCACTGGAAGAAGAAGTCGTGCCCAGCAACAGTTCCAATGAGGTTATTTGGACCGGTCACAATGCTACCATGAGAGATTATGACCTCAATAAAACACCAAACGAGAACCAGCTGATTTGATCCATCTCTACCCTGTTTTCTTGTGATGGTGTTTTTGTCAAATACTGTTACTCATTATTTGTTTGATTGAATCCCCGTTATGTTTTGGTTGTTATTTCTATTCGCTTTCTGTGTTTTTGCACAAAATTCAATTTGGATTCATTTCAAACACAATTAAATGCATAATATATATAAGAACCTGCTGATTTTTATATAAAGTCAAGTCATTTTCTTCGATAATCCTTCAAAAGCTTCTAAGGTAGACATTCTACCACTGTCTTGAAGATTCCATCCTATTTCTTTTTATCAATGATGTGAACATGTAGTTTAGATTATGATACGGACTAATGTGATCGCATTATTTTAAAATATATTAAAGAGATTTATACAAAGATATTTAACTAACCTCTTCAATTTTTTTTGTACCTTTTTATTACTTTTTCGATGGTTAAATTCTTTTTTGCCTATTTGAGCCAGCTATTCAAAGACAATATGTGAAAATTGTCTTCACAACAAATACAAGGCGTGGATTTTCCATTCTTGAATTCACTTCCAATATTCAATTAAATAAAACTCCTGACGCAAGATAAAGGGTCTCATCCCTTGATATCTCCAAATGTGTTTAGAAGCTTTAAAAAAATATAAAACACAGTAAAGCAAATTATATTCCTATATAATCACTCTTTTGGTCTTTAATTTGTAATATATTGGTAGAATACATAGCACTGTAGTCTTATTGTTTTATGTATTTAGATTAGTGAACAAAATTTAAGATTGATCTATTATTTTTTTTACAATTATGAAAACTGTGAATTAGTAGTAGTATTATTTGAGATTTCTTCTAGTCATTTTTTATAATTATGAAAACAGGCTGAATTAGTAGTGGGTTTATACTATCTCAAGGCCCACACCGCCGTAAAACCTTGAAGCGGTTAAAGTAAATAAATAAATTCCAAAACTTCCTCACACCAGCCCCAGTTGCGCATACATTCACAATCCTCCCATAGCTGAATCCTTATTTTCACTTTCCCTGTGGTCTATTCCGAGCAGCGTATTCGGTATTGGTGCGCCCTTGGCTCACTCACGGTCGTCAGTCAAATCCTCTTCCACACGGTCGTCGTGCTCGTTGAGGTAACAAGTTTCACCTCTTTCATGCTCATAGTTATGTTTGTCATATTTGGTCAGTTATCTATTTGTGACCTGAGCATTTTTAGTTGAATGGGTGCACTATGTAAGAATGCTATTATGAAGAAACCACATTACTTGACATCCGCTGGCCACAAGTACCAATTAATTGAGATGCTGACCCTTTCTAATTGCATTCAATCATTCTTTTTTTATCTTTTATCATCTTAACATTAACTCGAATTCCATGTGCGTATTAGCATTCACATATAATATATAATTTGTTTGGGGGGTTGCATATTCATATCTTCAATGTTACTGTAAAAAAGGAATAAAGAATATGGCCACTGATAGTTCCTTCTAATTTATAATTTAATTATCTTAAGTAAAAAAATATTCTCTTGATTAAAAAAATCTGCGATCGGTTCTCTTGCTAGGAATATGAACATTGATAACGGTAATGGTGAATATAATGGAGTAGGTATTGGTCATGTAAATTTGGGAATATAAACTTTAGGCATATTTTCTTAATTACTTCTGTTAGGATTATTAATGATGGATGTTAACTTTAATCATGGTTTCTTAATTAATTCTGTTATGATTATTAATGATGGATGTTAATTTTAATCATAGTACCTTAATTAAAAATATTTAGAATTTAATACACCTGTGATAAATAGGAATATTAAAAATGGTAATTAATAATGTAATGCAGTAGATGTGGCTCATGCAAATAGAGAATTAGGAAAACTCATAATTTATTTATGCTCTGTATACTAGGTTTCATTTTTTCCAATGACAATATCCTATGGCTTTATTGGCGTCCTCGTCCATTAATAGCTTTCCCTTTGAAATTTAATTTGATTCTTCTAATTTACATGTAGTTGGATCATTTGGAAAAAGAGATTCTATTTATATAATTAAGATATGTACATATATAGATTGGTTTTAAATACCTTGTTACATAATTAAAATGTGAGTAATGCTATTTGTTAGTTAATTATTTTATTCTTCCATGAGGAATTAATCTTTTTTGGCATGATACATGTGTTTTGACTAGGATTGTAAGATGCCCAGGAAAGCTCGCTTCAAGAAAGGCACAAGAGTAGAGCCACCACGTCAGCAGCCTCCAGCTGCACCTCCTGTGTCTTCACCATCCGATGACAATAATTGGCTCATCCCTCCGCCCCCCAGTAATGGTGGTGTTTCTGCAGCGGCTCTTCTGCAACTCTTTTGTCCACCTAGGAGCGAACCAAGACCTGAGCCACAAGCCACTAACAGTTCACAAGTGACGGAACCGTGCAATGAAGACATTGACCCGGAGGCGAACGAGGTAGATTCGTTTGAGGAACACATTGACAGGATGTTTGCTGCTTCTGATGCTGCAAAGCACAAACGACGAAAGACTACTGAGTTTTGGGATGTTGATCTCATTGGTAACAAGTGTTGAACGATAAAACTTTTTAATTGTTCAGCTAATGATATTGTTATGCTCCTTACACGTGTGGCACATTGAGCACATAAATTACATTTTTTCTTCTTTATTGATAGATTCTGAAGGAATAATCAAGCAAGCTAAAATGAGTGTGAGGGAGGCTATGGAGCGGTCTCTTAATGGTAGCAAGATCATCCTGAGGTTCAATGAGGAACTGCAGGCAGTCGGAGATGGAGCTGGCCTGTTAAGTGGCATTCTAGGAGCGCTGGATTCTGATTATAGCAAATTTCCTATCTGTGAAAAGAGTTGGGCAAAGGTGCGGGACAAAGACAGGGTTTATGATGATTGTATAAAGGTAATGACGTTCGGCAAATTTTTTAATCATATCGAACCTTTAACTTGCAATTACTTATAGCTGGACATTGTCGTTGCAGGAGATGTTCCACTTCCAGGATAGCAGTGGTAGAATCAAGAAAACACTTTTGCAACAAATGGGGAAGTCCTGGAAGGACACGAGGGGGAGGTTGTTTGACTCGCATTACAAACCAACAAGGATATTTGAGCAGAATCTTGATCAGCGCCCGGAGGGAATTCCTAGAGAGCATTGGAAGTGGTTCATTGATTATCGTAATGATCCTGCAACAAAGGTACCCCATTCATTTAATACATATACTTTTTTAAAAAATGAATTCCATTGAAATCAAAAAATGTAATCCATTTGTTTACTTGATATGATTTGGTATATATAAATAGTTTTTATTCCGATTGAGCTGAATTTGAACCCTGTTGATTAATATACATGATTAATTCACTTTAATATATTAATTCCCAGCATAGGTCACAGACCAATAGGAATGTTTGACTAAGATGATAATATATACATGCATGATGCTGAGATTGGTGTACACCATTCTTCCTTATTAGAACCTTATTTTTTGTAGGTTACCATATAAGACATTTAATTTAATTTGAGTACCCATATTATTATAATTTATGCTATATGATTGTTATTGGACTATCTCACAGGGCTTGCTAAATATTTTTTTCGTTAGTTGTGGTATGAGTTATGGGTTGCATTTGCATATTAGAAATACAATAAAGTTGTTAACTTCTTATATGTAAATAGGGACTGCATCCATAAAACTATTCTTTTTGTTAAAGCAATTCTTAAATTTAGATTACGTACAGTTTATTCAAAGTCTTGACTACTATACTTAATGCCCCATTATTTTTAGTTTCATGCAACGTAGGATGTATGTATACTATACATAGCTATATTTACTACTTCATTGAATTCAAGCTTACTATTGATTTTTAATAGGCGAAGTGCAAGCAAAACGCGTTGAATCGAAAGAAGCAACTTTACATGCATACTGGCAGATCTAAAAGCTTGGCTAGGGCTAGAGAAGAAGAGGTAATTTAAAATTGTAATAAAGTATAAGTGACATTTAGCGTTGATTTATTCATAGAGTAAAACAATGTTAGAAGTATTGCAAAAATTAAAAGAAGTGAAATTCATGGGATAAATTGTATTGTCACAGTCACAAATACAAGGGAGGACAGTTGGTAGGGGAGAAGTATGGATCCTAAAGCACAAAAGATCTTATGGCAGCTATATACATGAAGAAGCTTGGAGGATTGGTGTAAGTACACTTAGTCATATATGTTGTAACATGTTGGGTTTAGCAAATAAAATGTCTTGAGTATGCTATTAGCCTAGTGTGATTGTGTAATTTTGTTTATGCCTGCAGGAAAAAATATCTGAGATTGAGCAACTGGATGAATCTACAAGAATATTGTCAGAAAATGACTCCCTTGCCCAAGCTCTGGGTAAAGAGCACCCGGGTAGAGTGCGTGGGATGGGACACGGGCCGACACGAAGTCAACTCTTCCTTTCGAGTTCTCGCAGCCGCCGGTGGATAGAGCTCAAGTAGAAGAGGCCCAAAGGATGCTGTGTGAACTACAAGCGGAGGTGATGACCTAAAAATTGAAGAGGAAAGCAATGGAGGATGAATTAGCAGCAGAGAAAACGAAGAGGCAGGTAATAGAGAGTGTGCTGAGTTATCTGGTCCAACAGCAATGTGGGGAGCTGCCTCCAGACATCGCTGCACGGATGAATTCTTTGGACAGACATGGAGGAAAATAGAAATTAGGACTTACGTGATACTTTGATTCTCAGGATATGTTTTGTTTATGTTAAATATGGAGAATTAATTATTAGCCAAGTACTTTACCTTTTTGGATGAGTATTGAAATACTTTATTGACATTATTAAAATAGACATGTTAGTTTGCTTCGCAGTTAAATATTAATGAGTTTTTTTTCCCATAGTGTTTGAATTTTATAGGAAAAAATAGTATAATATTCTTTAAATAAAAAAGACGGAAAAATATATAAAAATATAAAAAAATTAAAAAAATTAAGTAACGTTAAGATTCTTTAAATTAAAATTAGTTTAATTTAAAAAGGGCCAGGTTTGTAAAATTAATCAAAATAAGAAAAAACGAACTCGGAATAGCGGCGATTCTAAACCGCCGCGAATAAAATACATAAAAACGAAGCAACAAATAGCGTCGGTTCTAAAACTGCCGCAAATAAATTTCATTAAATACGATCCAGGAACTTGCGGCGGTTATAAACCGCCACTAAGGTGTTCGACACAAAACCGCTGATTTGCGGCGGTTATGCCAGCGGTTGCTAATAACCGTCGCAAAATGTGACTCTCGCGCCTTTATGCGCTACGGATGTTGTTCTGCTGGCAATCAAAACCGCCGCAATTCGACAAATAAACCGCCGTTATTCACCGCTTGTCCTGTAGTGGTAGAGCAGCACTACCACAGTAGCACGCATAATGAGAACTATTATGCAGACCAATAGCATATCAGTACCACAGCAGCATCGCAGCAGAGGCAAAATACAAAAGGTGGTAGCAGCAGTAACAGCGGATAAAGAACTACCAAAAGTCTGAAATAAACTTAGTCTAGTCAAAAATAGGCTGCAATAAAATTAACTCTATAACAAAAAATTAATCATATGAATAAATATTTTTATTACTAACCACTAATATGATAGTCACATAAAATTATCTTCATATAAAGATGATAATCTTCAACAAAAAATTAAACTATGATAATTTTCAACAACAAAAAAATTTAACTAAGTGATTATTTCATATTAACAACAACAAATTCAAGGTTCAGTTTTGATAATCAGTGACAAATTTCAACAACACATTCAACTTTCAAAAATAAATTCAACTTTCAGCAACAAATTTCAGCAACAAAATTGAAACAGAAGGAATAGGAGAATTTGTTGGAACTCACCAAATCGTGTACTAGATTCTAGTTGCACGAATGAAGATGACAACGAGGCTCGAAGCAAGAAGACGACAACGACGACTAGCACTGGGACCTGCTGCTTCTGCTGTTAGCGACGACGAGCGCAGGGAAGGCGCGCGTTGAATGCGAGATGGTGACAGGATAGAAAGCGACAACGATGACTAGCTTGTGACCTGCTGCTTTTGTTGCTGACGATGATGATCGCAGGGAAGGCGCGCGACTGGATGCGAGATGGTGATGACACAAAGAGCGACAACGACGACCAAGTGCGAGGCCGAGATAGTAAGAGAGACCGTAGACCAGAGAGCTTGAGTGCGAGAGACATAACAAGAGACATGAGATGAGAGAGCTCCAAGCTTCAGACCTTTAGTAGTTCAATGAGAGAGTGATGAGAGGAAGGAGGAGAATGTTAAGGACTATGCTAGGCTTTTCATTTTTTAGTTTTGTCCAACCCTGATGAAATGGCATCGTTTTTAATAAAACAAAAAAAAGTTTAAGCATGTAATAAAAAAACAATGTTTTTGCCACACTTTTTTGTACCCAAATAGTTAGAGGAAATGGGCACGCTTCGAAAACATGCCTATAACAAAAAAAAAACTGGACATGCTTTAGAAGCGTACCTATTTCTCTTTATGGCTACGCTTTGGTAAGCGTGACATCTAAAATATGGCCAAATCTCTAATCAATTGCCATCTTCATAAAAGCGTGGCTGTTGACTCTTGGGCCACGCTTTTGAAGCGTGGCAAGAAAAAAATGGCGATAGGCCTTTTTTCTTGTAACGTATAACTGTCAGTTGACATAGAAAAGTCTATAAATAGGATCATAGGTTATATTATAGAGAATTCAGTTCTTTTAAAAGATACTTATAAACCTAAAAAACTCTCAACATATTTGGCATCACAAAGTAAAAATTGAAAATTTTAAATAAGTCCTCTAAATTCAAACACTTATAATTTACTTTTTCAGTGTTTCTTAATAAAATTTCTTTGCTTTTATATGTTCTTTTTTTTATATTTATCTTTCCTTCTTCATTTTTCTTTTAATTTCCTGTTACTTTAATTCCTGCAAGTTAATTTTGCTTTTAACACCTTTTTTTTGTTTATCTTTTAGTTCCCTCTCTTTAATTTCTATTGACACTATAATTGGGATGCTCACATTTTTGTTAAAAATAAAAAATAAATAAAATAGGAGGATACGATGAAAAATAATAAAAAAAATCTTTTTTCTTTTAAAAAAAAGGTGAGCATTCAAAAGAAAGATTGCAAAATACTTCAATTTTTCTTTGTTGTAAATAGTAATTACCAAATGTTGCTTCATGTAATAGAGAACAAGTATGATAGGTAAACACTAAAATTAGTTACAAAAATCAGCTATTAGTATAAAATATATGTATGTTAAAATATAAATACATATTAAAAATAGAGGAGTGCTAGGAGGCCAGCACTTTTATTAAATTCTGGCCAACACTTAATCATCAAAAAGAAATTGAATGATTCTACACCATTAGATGTAATCTCACACCATTAAAAACATCATTAATGGCTAATTAATGGCTAAAAAACACAAAATCTACTAGCCCCTAGACTTTTTCTTAAAAATAAATTAAATAATATGTAAATACACAAATATATTGATGGTTATTTTTAGTAGTTGATTTTAGTATATATATAATATTTTTAAATAGAGAAATAGTTAACTAGTAGGAACAATGATAAGAAGCATCAACCAAATGAGGCACAATGAGTTTTTCAATATTTTTTTTAGTGAAATTCATACTGGATTTGTTTAGCAATTTGTTTTTAGCATTAGCTAAAATTGACAGGTTGTTATTTAGCATTACTCTTTTACTTTTCCTTTCACAACTAAACCTCTAATTAATTAATACCCCATAGCCTTAGCATCAGCAACAATACCAATAATGCACGCAATCTCGTTAGCAACATCTTTCATTGAGGGCCTATTGTCCCTCCTATCATCCAAGCACCCAACAGCAAGAGACCCAAAAGCCCTCATAGTCTCCAACTCCAACTTACTAGCTCCAATTTTCAGCATTGGATCAACAACTTTATCCATTAACATCCCTTCCTTCAAGGCCTTCTTCACCATAACAACCAAATTCACATCCCCCTCTTCTCTATTGAAATCAATAGCCTTCTTAGAACACAGTAGCTCTAACAGAACAACACCGAAGCTATACACATCACTTTTCTCTGTGAGCTGAAAGTTGACGTAGTAGTCTGGGTCAAGGTAGCCCAGTGTCCCTTGAGCGCAGGTTGTCACGTGGGTCGCTTCGCTGGCGGCTAACCTTGAAAGCCCGAAATCTGAGACCTTTGCGTCGAGTTTTTCGTCTAAGAGAATGTTGCTTGACTTGATATCTCTATGGTAGATTTTGGGTATGGCTGCATCGTGAAGATACGCAAGTCCTTCAGCTGTTTGGTGTGCGATTCTTAGCCTTGAATGCCATCCAAGACGGATCCATTTGCTGGAGTTCTTGTTGTGAAGGTGGTCAAAGAGGGTGCCATTGGAGACATACCTAATTTAAGTATTGAATATGATTCTTAAAACTGATGAGGTAAAATTGATAGTTGAAAGCACTTAAATAATTTAATTAATTTGATTAAATTTTTATTTAATGATTCTCAAACTATCAATTTCAATTTCAAATAAAGTTAACTTTACTTGAGTTTCCATCTTTAAAATGTTAATGGCAAATTTATGGAGTTTAAAGCAAATAAAATAAAAAAGAAGTATTTATTATGACAGATTCAGAGGGACGTACTCATATATAAGAAGAGGCTCATTTGGAAGCTCAACACAACAACCCAAAAGCCTCACTAAGCTTCTATGGTTGACCTGGCAAAGGATCTTAACCTCATTGAGGATTTGATCAATGCCTCTTATGTTGCCATGCTTTGCTCTCTTGATGGCTGTGACGGTTCCGTCGTTCAGAACACCTTTGAAAACCTCGCCGAAGCCGCCGGCGCCGAGGAGGTTGGATTTCGAGAAGTTGTTGGTTGCTTTTGTGATTTCCTTTATGGTGAAAACTTTTGCAGATCTACCATTGTTGTCCGAGTTGAGTATGAAGTGTGCCTTGCTTGTTATTCTTTTTTGGATCTCTCTCTTGATCCTTTTCCTCTGGAAGTAATAGCCCATTACAGTGAACAAAGCTCCTGCTACTATGATAGTCCCAGCCAATATCAACCCTGAGAATATATTTTAGAAAGTTAATTTCTTTTCCTATATGAATCGATCTTATGATATTCAGATATTTTCAAAATTACAAAATAATAACTTAAATAAAACATAGCAGAGATAATCTGATGTAATTAACAAGCAGAAATGTTAGGACTTAGGAGTAACTAATATTCTCCCTTTAGGAAACGTCTATAGTGTAGATCCATAAATTATTTACGGGGAATGTTAGGGAACAATAACTTTGTTGAACAATATGAATAATCACCAATTAAATAAAAATACATTATACCTCCAAATTAACCCGCTAAATTTTAATATTAAAATAACCATCCGTACACTAGTAAAATGAACATCCGATATATCTATTGTTTACATTGTTTAATATTTTCATTGTTTACCTATACTTTTTCATTATTTACATGTATAGAAGTAACTTGTTATAATTTTCTTAGTGATATATAGTTCTATTTTTTGATAAATTAAAAATTAATTCGCTGTGAATTTAAATTTTATTTAAAAATCTATTGTTTATGAATTTATAATTTATGTTTATATTTATTTATTAAATTAAAAGTATATCCAAGGATCATTCAATATACTTATCATGTTTATCTATAAGCCCAATTTCACGTTAGGCCATATTTATAAATTGCTTACTGCCCTTAGTCTAATGTATAAAAGGAATCTTCATGTCATTAAAATTTTAGGTATTGATAAATAAGGTTGAAAGTGAGTCAAGCTAGCTCGAACTTGACTCATTAATAGCTCAATAAACTAAATCTATAAGTTGATGAGCCAAGTTTGAGTTTATTGCTGAGTGTGTCTAATATACATGCCATACTATCTCTATTTATACATGTATGAACACTTCATTTTCAACTCTCATTTAATTGAATTTTATCTTAAAAAAGATTCCTTTAACATTAAGAAAGATAGCCATCTAAAATATATGTGATCATCCATCTTTATCATAATAAATTCTATACATATAGATGTTTTTTTTGACATTTATACAGTAACACTTCCTTATTCTTTATCATAATAGCCATATCTTGGACTTCCACCTTATTTTTAATATAGGATTTAGAATTTAATTCTTAAAATTTTGTGTTAATAAAAAATAATAAATTTTGTATAATAAAAACTTTCTTCTTTGGAGATGAAGAATTTTGCCAAAAATATAATGAGTAAAATTTATTTTTATCTTCTAGTTATTTCACTATTAATTCTGATTTAGGTATTTAAAATCAATAAACATCAACACTTCACGCCTAAGATTTTGAGTGATTAATATGTGTAATAATAGCCTAATTGAATATCGATCACTGTGAATACTGTTCATGTTTATATTATTATTTGAGAAAATATACCGAACCAATTTTAAAGTGATCAATATTAATCAATTTTAGAATTTAAGTTTATAATTTAAGATTTAGAGTTAAAATCGATATATTCAAAAATATATTTTTCTTAATACAATAAAAGGTAAAGAGAAACTTAATCATTTTTTTTAAAAAGATAAATTAATTTGTTGGGCTTATTATAGCTATTAATTTCATAAATAGGTTTACGAAATGCCTCCTAATAAAAACTAAAAATCAACCTATCATTTTATATTGTTTTACAAGTTTATTTTAATGAAGTAGAATAACATAATCAAACATTTTATAAATACAAAAAAATATCAAATTAAATACTATATTGTATTTAATTTTTTATTCCTTTTTGAATATAAATAAAAAATTAATTTTATTATATTATTTATAAAATTAATTATATATATACCCGATGAAATTTGATTATAAAGGAAAATTAAGCGGGTAATGAATCAAGATCGTAATCGTAGAGATGTCAACGGGGCAGGGCAGGGCGGGGGCAGGGATGCCTCCCTGCTCACCATCCCCGCCCTCAAATTTGTTCTCCGTTTTTTACTGTAGGGGAATATTGCTCCCCATCCCCATTTTTTACAGGACCCCATTTTCTACGAGTACTCAATTTTTCATCTATCTGATAGTTCTAACTAATTATTAATTTCGATATGAATAGAGCTGCAAGTATCTATCCTATAAAAAAGCAAAATTTTATACAAAAAGTCTAAACGACAAGATGGTAACTTTTTTAGAAATGACGCAGTGGAGGGACGTAACAGCGAGTCAGAGGACAGAGCAGTAGGCGAGGTGGGAGACGCAGCAACAGAGAGAAAAATAGATACGACGACAGAGTTACAGAAAGGGACGCCACAAATAGAGAGCACGATGCGGTGAAGGTGATGACACCGTGAGGTGTGACGATGCAATGAGAAGGGAGAGTGGCAAGGGAGTGGCTGCAGAGAGGGTGGATGG
>NC_029788.2:78298379-78301882 GCF_000816755.2 Arachis ipaensis | reverse complement strand
ATGCCGCAAATAGAGAGCATGACGCGGTGAGGGTGATAGCACGATGAGGTGTGACGATACAGTGAGAAGGGAAAATGGCGAGGGGATGGCTGCAGAGAGGTTAGATGGAGTATGGAGCATGGACAACGTTAAGAATCTCTGAATTAAAGAAGGGTTATGTAAATTAAATGAAGATTAGAAATTTTGGGTTTCTATATATATATGTTTTGGGTTTCGGGGATTAGCGGGAACGGGACGGAGATCCCCGCTCGGGTCTCTGGGCCTGCCTCAGAAAAATTTTGTCCTTAGTTCCGTTCCTATCTTTGCATAAAAAATTTTTCATAGTTAAATTCTCATTTGAAGTAGTTTTCACAAAAATTTCGCGTCTCAAAGAGTTTTACCATCCCTACGTAATCGTAACATGTATTATGATTGATGAAGTTAACACCTTCCACGTGCTTCATCCCATATTGTTGGGGTAGTTGCTCATTAATATGTATCTTGTATCTCTGTTGTTAGATCTTCTTGATAAAATTAATGAATGCTTTGATGTGGGAGCACTATGAACGTGATTGTGTGGGCACCAGGTTACGAAGTTTTGATTGACAATTAATTTTTCTAGCTGGACCATATTGTCTAGATTTATAGATGACTAATTTAATCTTCTCTTAATCAAACTCATGCTTAGTTCTCTTTAGCTGAACCCTCTAGATATGTCATTTTTTAATCTGAACGGCATATATTTGGATTCTTTAGATGTGTGAATGTTTTATTAGTTAATTATTATATACATTTTTTATTATTCTCGTAAAAATATAATAAAATAAAATAATTATAATAAATGTGTTAATTATACATTAATTTAAATATTATTAGTTATACAGAAATTATTTTTCTTATAAAAAAGTTAATGGTGTTTTAATTTGGTCTAATATTAACAATAGGAGTGTTTTGCTAAATTGAAGGTTAAATCAATACGCGGAAAACATATTAGTAGAGAGCCGTCAGAGTGAGCCAGCGGTCTTCGTCGATACGGAGGCTTTCAGACAACACGCGAGGAGGGGAGAGCTGATGTGTAGAAATAGCCATTAGCTTTCGCAGACTGCGACGCACACATGGCGGCTCCATATCAACATAGGAGGCGTGCTGGGCAGAAATTCTATATAGTTTTCACAGAGATTCTCACACGTTTTCGAAGAATTACAAAACCTTATTCAACACAGAAAGAGCGTGTTGGAGCAACTATTGACATACAGAGAACACCCTCTCCTCCAAAAATAAACAACGCAGGATTGAAGCTCTTTAAATTGAACTCAACTCTTCTCCCAAAAAATTCATTCATTCAGTCACAATAAATTTTGGAGAGGAAGGAAGAGAGGAATTTGGAAAGAGCATCAGAAGAAGAAAATTAATGTTAAAAAAAATTGAATTAAACTTATATTTAATATATAAATATATTTTGGTTATATTAACCTAACAGGAATCTTATGTGTCGTAAATCTGAATTCACTGGAGATGTGAAATTTGATGGTAAAAGACGCTATACGAGTAATGAGATTCTACCACCTTGACTGAATTTTCGCAATTATATTTTTAACCTTTATGGACGGGTCAGTCTCAACCGTCAATGGTTTTATAGCCTCAACAACTGTGTCTGAGTCCAACTTAAAATGATCCTGTGAAATCGTTCCCATAGTGCACGTGTGTCTACCGTACGTTGTATCTTCATATCTCCCAACATTTTTTTCTGTATCAAGTTGGTTCGGATAAGCCGGTTGCACCCACGCCATACGTCTTGCATTTTGCATAGAACGTCTGTGGCTTGGACTAAATAATATTGTAGTTGACTCCTCTATAGATAGTGTAACTTCTAATTGCTATGACAACAGACTTTCTAGAACTATATTTTATTCCGATCCTGAACTCCCCATCCTCAGGATCAGAAATACCTACACAAAATAAAAATCGTCACTCATTGATCCATCCAAAATATAGATTAAGAAAAATGTATTATTTAGTAATCATGTGCTATGTTTGCATATTCGGGGAATTCCGGTGTATGCATGACGTCAAGATCCAAGTGACGCATAAAATGTGGAACGTCCATCGGTTGACTAGCTACGGGAGAAACCACTACATTCTCCAATGTTGCCTCACTCCCATACCACCATCCTCGTCTTCATCGCCGGCTTCATATGTAGCTTCGAAGTCCTCTTCACTATCACTGTTCATTATTCTTTCGTACACTTCAACTCTATCGTCTTCTATATCTGAATCATGTTGAATCCCATCTTATTCTACATTTTCAAACTCAACATTCAGATTGCACTTGAGTCTGCCGGTGAATATGGAACATATTCTGCATATTTGCTTCATCAATAATCGGCATAATATCAAATTGTATTAGACCATCAAACTATAATGGGATTCTGATACAGAATATTGCTCACTCTCTTAAACATATTGTTCTCCATGTTTTGACAAAAACCGTTCTGAACCTCTATAAACGTCATGGTGCATGGAACTACAAACAAAAACGGATTCTCACACACAAAGCTCACTCCCTCATGAGTATTCCGTATAATCTTACCATATACTACCAAATTTGTGGTACCATCCATCACACCAGAAATACAATCAAACAACTCTCATCTTTGCAATGAAATGATATCGAACTTTACCTTATTTAGAGAGAACCCTCAACACACCCCCACATGTTGAATCTTCAAACAATCAGATTCAGACACATGTCACCACGCTCCCCAGAAATTGACTAGCACTCTCCCACATATTATATTTCCAATCGATCAGACCTGAACACATATCATCACACTCTCTACGTGTTGACTTAGCACGTTTCCCATGTTGGCAATACATCTTCCACATGTCAAAGCTATTCTACTAATACGTGTACTAATTTGTAAATACACCAAATACATCCATTTCTAATAAAAATACCAGTAATATTTTTATATTATAAAAAATGAGCCTTACTGATCTGGCCTGAAAATGAATGCAATGAAGCACATGCATTCTCCAAATTCGATAAACTTGATTGTGTCTGAGGGTTGCAACTAAAATATGATCATTAATTAATTATGACAATAAATTATCTTTGTGTGACGAAGTTATATTACCTCCAATAAGCGGGGATTTCTTACGAAGCTTGCATCCTCTTCCATGCTGACACTTGGTATCTACGAGGAAAATCGAAATGAATGTCAAATCAGTGATATTTAGGAACTAAGATTTTTCTTTTTCTACATAAAAAAACTACTATATTATCGCCGCAGAACTGTAGCGGCATAAGCAACTGCTCTAAATTCAACCAATGTGCAACAACCCTTCAACTGACTTATCATAACGATTTCGATCTACATGCAGGTACATCTAACTAACTTATGTAAACTTAGCCAGTAAATATAATTTTGAATGTGATTTGGAAATTATTGATCCACATTCAACTTTGTGAAGTTTATATTTATATAGGATTATATTATATATATACATAAAAAATTAATTAA
>NC_029788.2:78296052-78298358 GCF_000816755.2 Arachis ipaensis | reverse complement strand
ACATAAATACATAAGTATTAATTTTTTTATTGATTTTTAGTGTACATATGTATAATCTTTTTTCTTTACATCTTATGTGGTGTTTAATATTGAATGATAATCTCAAATTATTTATATATTTATTTTCGTTACTATGGCATCTTGGTGCTAGCTTTGCAACGAACTAACTTTTAATTGGTCAATTTTAACTAATGTATTTTACTTTTTAATTATAAAATTATTTTTAAATTATTATTTTTTTTGAATGATTTAGAATTTAAAATTTATGATTTAAAAATAAAAAAATAATTTTAAAAAATAGTTGACATTGAAAAAAAGTTTCTGTTTAAAGCTAAATATTAATATCCTTATATCTCACAGCAACTACTTTTTCACTTGAATTGACCTTTTGGCATAAGATTGAATAATGTAGAGTAAAAACTATTTTTCTTTTTTGAAGCTTAAGATAGAAACTCTAAAAAAAAAAGTTTAGGAATCAGTATTTTTATTAAAATTTGGTGAGCATTTAATCAGCAAAAAAAAGTGAGTAATTTTATATTATTGGATAAAATTTCACACCATTAAAAATATTAATAATAGTTAATTCATAGCTACAAATCATAAAATTTGCTAGCGTCCTAACCTCCTCCCAAAAAAATTAAAAAGTATCATTCTTTGTTAGTTGTTACATACATACCTTGGCATTTTCCATTCACCGGATCCCATTGAAAGCCAGCATTGCACAAGCACTTACCTTCTCCACCTGCCACCGGATCCGGCAAACAACGAGAGTTTGCCACATCCAAGCAATCCCCCGCTACCTTGCACGACGGCTCGGCGGGAAGCTGCCACTCTATCTCCACCCCCGGCTGCCACATACTCACAGGCAAAGAGGGATCCAAATTGGGAAAGCTAGCATATGCAGCACAACGATCTTCCCTAACCCTAATCCTATGTGAAGTAGCAGACCCACCGGTCTTTACATCACAGCATAATTTCGAGGCGTGGCTCGTCACGCCACAATTCTTTGAAATTACCGCATTGCCCTCCTCAATGTACTTATGGCAAATGCTCGTCGAGGAACAGTTGAACAGCATGGTCAAGATCTCAAGGGAGCAGTTCATGAGGATCAAAGTGTTACTTGAAGTAATGTTGAAGGGTGAGTTTGTGTCAAGCCACATCCCTTCGTTCTTGAAATCACGTGACATGCACGTGTTGTTGGCCAAACCCGGTGGCTGAATCACAAGACGCTGCAACGTGGGATTGATCGAGGTGATAATGTATGAGGAACCATTGATTGTGTCGAACCAAAGCGTGCCGGAATTGCATCTAATCTTGTAATTTGGGTCCCCACAATTTGGAGAAGTGCTTAGTGGATATGGCACTTTGATGTGGCCACAATCTTGACAATCTTTTACAGCATTTACGCATAGTGTAATAAGGATTGTAGTGATTAGGACTAGAAGAAAGTGCTCTATGATCGTCATTGATGAAGAATTACAAGTTATGGTGTTGCAGCAATGGTTGCAGCAATGGAAGTAGTTATAACTTATAAGCATGGGTTTAGTTTGTTTCATGGAGTGAAACTATTGCTGTGATTTAATTTATAGTATTATATTATATTTTATTTTGTAAATTAATTAAGAAGTAATCTCCAAATAGTCCCTTCAAATTTTTAATTCGCTTTAATTAAATTTTATTTTTTAAAATGATTAAATGTATCTTTCACTCTTAAAAATGTGAATCTCCATTAATCCAAATGTCATGAGTCATTTTAATGTTATTAATATGTGCAGTTAAGTGTCAATTTGACAGTTTAATTTGCTGTAAGCTGACATGGACAAACATTAAATTTAAATCAAATTATATATGGACCAATTTAAGTATTTTAAATAAATTTTGGACACTAATTTGAGTTAAATTCATTGTTTACCCACGTCAACTTACAGCAAATTGTCAAATTAGCACTTAACTGTATATATCAGCAATATTAAAACAGCTGATGATATTTGAACTAACAGAGATTTACGTTTTTGAAGATGAGGGATATATTTAGTCATTTTAAAAAGGGAAAAATTTAATCGAAGCAAATTGGAAATTTTGAAGACCATTTAGGGCATTATTTTAATTAATTAATGAAAAATGTTAAAGTACTATTAGAATTTGTTATTTGAGAAATGTTAGGAAACCAGCAAATTTTATAATTTATATTCATTAATTAATCATCATTAATATTTTTAATGGTGTAAAATTTCATCCAATGATATGAATTACTCATTTTTTTACGGATTAAATGTTAGCTAAATTTTAATAAAAGTATTAATCCT
>NC_029788.2:78279762-78295961 GCF_000816755.2 Arachis ipaensis | reverse complement strand
GGGCGCCGAGGGTTTTGGGGTGGGAAATTATTATTTTTTCACACTAATTTCAATATTCTATTTGAAAAATATCAAATACTATTAAAATTTATTATTTTTATTCATCGTTTAATTATTAATATTTAAAAATATAAAATAAAATATATTATTAAATTATTAAATTAAAAAATTAAATTAATAATTAAATAATAACTAAAAATAATAAATTTTGATGTTATTTAACATTTTTCATAATTAATTACTTTATTGAAGGAATGAAAATGAATAATCCTAGTTTACGCAGGTTGGCATGGAGTGCTCGCTCGCTCTCCCCCTTTAACCTCGTACATGAAAAGAATTGTTAGGGTCGGTGTATTCCTGGGACAGCTAGTAACTCTATCTTTTGTCTTTAATGGGGTGTTTTTTTTATTGTGTATTTTGTTGGTACAATGGAAATCGTTTTTTAAACCAATGAGGAGTTATTTTTTATGAGTGCAGACATCTCTATGGACACTATCAAGAGAAAACGACAAAATATCATTATGCATGTAGAAATAATACAGGAAGTCACTCACATCAAGTTGCCAAAAACTTTTTTTTAAAACATTTTATATTTACTAATTATCTATTAACACATAACATAGTGATTAGATTTGGTTTAATATAGTCGATTTTTTATTAAAATTAACGACTCAAATTGATTTATATAAATCGAACCGGGTCATGCTTAAAAAGAAATTTTTAATTTGAAAATCCTATTTCCTTCCTCTTTTGTTTCTTTCTCATTCTCACTAAGTTCGAGCTCTCATTTCTTTTACTGGAATTTGGCTCCTGACTCTGGCACTCAAGCTCTCTCCCTCTCTCATTTCCGATCTTTCTCATTGTCTCTGGTCACGCGCTCAAGTTCGTCGTCGCTCTCTGAGACGTCAGTTGCCACCGTCTCGAACTCAATCGCCCTCGTCGTCGCCGACGGCAGAAGCAACAGGTCCCGAAACTAGTCGTCGTCATCGCTCCCTATCTCGTCACCGTCTCACACTCAGTCCCGTGCCTTTGTTGCGCTCGTCGTCGCCGGCTGCAGAAGCCTCAGGTCCCCGGGGTGGTCGTCGCTGTTGTCTTCTTACTTCGACTCTCATTGTCAGCTTCCTCCTTACCATCAGCCAGCTTCGTGCAACAAGAAGCTGGTCCTAATTTGGTGAGTTCCAACTCCCCTATTCTTTAGAAATTTTCTATTGTAATATTTTAGATATTTTTGTTTATTATTTGGGTTTTGGATGTTCTGTTAGAGGATTTTGTTTTGTTTTGTTCATGTGCTGTTAGGATTAGCTATTTCAAAGATCTGAATTACAGAATTATTTTACTTGTATTCTTGAGGATGATCTAAAGGTGATGTATGTGTCACTATTCTATATGTAGGCAGTGATGTTTTATTGATTTTCTTATTGCACAATAAAAATAGTAACTAAGTATTATGTTTTTTTTCTTTCATACCTGTGCATATTGTCTATTCTTTTCTCATTCAAGTCTTCCTACTGGATCACTGTTTAATTATGTCATATAGAGGCTTAGTAGTTAGTGTCTATTAAGCTTGTTTGTAAAACTGCTTCAAAAGAGAAGCAATGCAATGATTTTGCAAGTAGGTTTAGGAAAGTTTGTTACTTATTATTTTGTTCCCCTCACAAATGATTTACAGCATATCATTGTTATTAAGTTAATGTACCTGAAGATATGTTAAGTCAGTTTGTTTCTGTAAATAAGTATCAAGTCCAATGTATGTAGTACAATAGAAAATTTACTCTCTTAGTAATTTCTAATTTTAAAATTCTACAAATTTATCAATTTATATTTCAAATTTGTCAAATGCTACTTTTTCAATTGGTATATTCTTTGGCTTATCAATCTACGATTTTTGATAGTGGATTATCAATATTGCTATGTCTACTCTCTTTATAATAGATGTTATTTTGACATTAGTATTTTCTTAATAATTAAATACGCAATTTCGTAACTGAGTGATGTGCCGAATGAGCAAAGCAGCTTCCAACAAGTAACATCAACCTAGGAATCCCCAACCTGGCTGCAGCATCTACAATCCGAGGGTAGAACATGTCAGTGACAATGCAATCTGCCTCCAGTTCCTCAAACAACTTCTCAATCTCCTTTTCCAACTGATTTAGTCCCTTTGCAATTTTGGAAAACATGTCCGGTGCCGTATTGGCGTTGAATGTTTCTACACTAACAGAAAGACCAACTTCTGCAGCCGGGAACTTAACGATGTGAGTTCTGATTGAACGGCCGAGCGAGGAGTCACGGCCGATGGAGCTCTGGAACAATGAGGCGGCTACTATGGTAACATTGACCCCGTGCATAGCGAAGAGTCTGGCTATGTCTATCATTGGTATGATGTGGCTTGTTGATGCGAATGGTAAGAACATTACTTTTATCTTAGTATGAACTTCTTCTTTTGCAGATTCCATGGAACCGGTAGTAAATTAAAGTTCACTATTCAACTTTACGCTGTTGCTTGAATTTATAGGAAAGATATCATACTTTTCGTAAGAAAAAAATGTGTATACATCTTGGTAGTTGTGCTTATTTTGAATTATTGTGAATTATATATAGGCTATCATCAAGCCTCAGTATGTTGACCACATTCTAAAAGCAGGACAAGGGAATGTAGGGCAGGTGCTTGATCAGAAAGATGAGAAATAAGAAGGCAGAGCTTTGTGCTGATCTAAAGCTTAACCAGGTTATAGATCGTAATGTTGGTGATCTTTTTGGTAGAGAGCTCTGAAGGTTTGCCATTGCAGTTGTTGCCATCCAGAATGCAGAGATATATATGTTTGATGAACCCTTTAGTTACCTTGATGTGAAGCAGAGACTGAAATCTTGTTTTATCTGCTTGAAATCTTGTTCGTGTCACTTTTTCTCATTTTTCTTTTTTCTTTTTGGTTTTATCTAAGCGACCTTCTCTATTTACATTAATTAATATTTATCACATTAAAGTATACTTTTTCGACAGACTCTAGAAAAGGCGGTTTCTATTTGAATTGCTAGAGTCGAAGAGTAACATATCTTAAAAAAATCATATAGTATAAAAATGTGACTTTGATAATGTATTGACTACAGATTAATTATAAGAAAATTAGAGAGACATATGATTTGAACACCGCCAAAAATATCAATGTCCTTATGAAAACATAGAAATAACAAAGTCTCAGTCCTTTGGAAAACAAAAAAATTCGAAAAAGAAATAAAATTACATAGACGGTAAGGGAGCAACGATGACGATCAGTCCCGGATCTGCTGCTTCTGTCGCCGGCGACGACAAGCACGACTGAGTTCAAGACGGTGGCGACTAACGACCCAGAGAGAGATGACGAGCTTGAGTGCGAGACCAGAGACAGTGAGAGAGGCCGAAGATGAGAGCAGGAGAGAGCTTGAGTACCAGAGCCAGCGAGCCAAATTTCAGTGAGAGAGATGAGAGCTCGAGTTTAGTGAGAGTGAGAGAGGGACAAAAGAGGAAGGGGATATGGTTTTCGAATAAAAAAAAATTAAGTATACCCGGTTCAATTTATATAAACCGATCCGGGTCGTTGATTTTGGTAAAAAGCCGACCATATTAAACCAGATCTAATCATTATGCTATGTGTCAATAGATAATTGGTAGGTATAAAATATCTTTAAAAAAAGTTGTTTTTGACAACTTGATGTGAGTGGCTCCCAATAATACAATAGCTTTTTTAAACTAATTAAGTGTTCTTCAGTCAAGTCATAATGCGCTTTTTCTCAAACATACGCACGCACATATTGCTACTGTTATTTCTTCTTCCTCTTTTTCTCCAATTCTTCTTTTTTTTATTAGCGTCAGTATTTTGATTATTTTTTTCTTTTTTTCCGCACGTTGCTATTTTTTCTTTTTCTTTCTCTTTTTTCTGCACGTTTCTTTTTTTAACGTGTCGTTGTTGTTATTGTCACTATCATTATTATTGTGGTTGCTGCTTTATCTTCTTCTCCTCCTATATATATTCAATAAAAATAATTTTAAAAATTTTGATGTACAACACAAAAAAGTTAGTGCACGATAAAAATATTTTTATCTCATATCAATAAATTTTTGTACTATGTGCAAAATTTATATGTTGTGTATAAAAATTTATGTGTTTTGATCTACAAAAAAATTTTGGTACTTAGTAACAAAATTTATGTACTGAAGAAGTACGGAGATACAAAAATCATGTGATGCACATGCATGTTTTTTTTTCCTACTGGATTTGTATCAATTTGGTTGAACTTGGTTACCAAAAACTCTTGTATATATAGTATCATTGTAAATAATATTATGGTCAAACATAGATATATCAATAAAATAGATGGCTAAGTTTTTTTTCAACCAAGTTCAACCAAGTTTTCTTGGGGTATGCATGCGCTTCTTCTTCTTCTTCTTCTTTGCACTTCTTCTTTAACAACGTTGTCGTCATTTTCGTCTTTTTCTTCATCATATATATGTTCAGAAAATTATAGCATAGAAATTTTGATTTACAACACTAAAATTTTGGTGAACAACACAAAAAATTTATTGTCCAACACGAAAATTTTAAAAGGACTCACACATAATCAACAAAATATGCATAACACATAAATTTTGGTACACAATACAAAAATATTGGTACATAGCATATAAATTCTGGTATGAATCATTGAAAATTTTGGAGGATTCCAAATCAAGAATATTGACTCATCCAATTAACAAAATATATTTGCAACAAAAATTTATGTGTAATGTGCCAAAATTTCTGTACTATGTGAAAATATCTACGTGCTATGTACAAAAGTTTTTGTGTTATATGTAACATTTTTTGTGCTATATTAATGAGTTTATGTACAAAAATATTCTGTGCTGCAAAAGTGCACAAAAAGAGAAAAGTAGTGATGTATGCACATGTATTTTTTCTCTTAGACTTGTACAAGTTTGATTAAACTTAATTACAAAAACTCTTGTGATCTGGTATCACCATAGATATATAGTACTATTTTTGTCGTACAATATATATAAATTAATGCACGGACAGTAAAAAAAAGAAAACAAAAAATTCAAGTGAGATTATACAAGGACGTGCATGTTTAATATTATCATAATAAAGTATTAAATAACTTATTCAATCAAGTTTAAAAAAAATCATGCTATCATTCTACACTACAAGAAAAATATTGAATACCATCGAATTTAGTATCGCAGAATAACAACGACTTTACCGGCAGATTCGATAATAAATTTGTCGGATACAAATTTTATCGTCGGATTCTCTTTTCCGACGGTAACGCCGACGATAATAAATAGAGAAAAAGGTAAAAAATTGGCACCTTAGTTATAGTCGGATTTACAGGTGAATAAATCCGCCGATAATTTGGATTAGTGAAACGTTACGTTTTGGTCAAATGTGAACATTTACTGGCAAATTTTTTCGTAAAAAATTCGACGGTAATTGTGCCCTAAATTTGAACCGCGAACCCTCTTCCCCTTCATTTTGAATCTCTCTCTCTCTCTCTACACTATCTCATCTCTCCCTCCATATTCTCTCTGGTACCTCCCTCTGACGACCCATTCTTATCGTCTGGCGATCGTTCTTCGTCTCCCTGCCGAACCTCCGCTTTTGTCGCTGTGCCGTCGAACTGCCGCTGCTCCCTCCAGGTAGCACCCCCCTTTCCAACTCTCATTATTCAAACTCCATGCATTTTTTTTCTGTCTTGATTAGATTAGAATATAGGATGTTAGGTTGATTAGTTGTTGATTACGTCCATTAGTTTGAAGTTGTGATTAATAATTTATTGATTGTTGCTGATTTTTGTGATTAAAATATACATATTGTTGATTCTTTTAAAAATGGCTCAAAGAGCTTTTAATAAAATTTTGGTTTGATTATTAAAATCAATACTTGCTTTCGAAATAGTATGTTTGAATTCTATGTTGGAGTTCTTAAAATTTGATGTATTGTGGCTGTTTTTAAGTTTCAATGTATGATTGATTCTTCATAGAGTTTGTTTTGATTGTGGAGGTTATCTCAAAATTTAGGGGAGGTGATGTCAAAATTTTTTGCAAATAATATAACTGTGGGAGGAATTGCGTTAATTGGTGGCTCTTTGCAAAAAATATAAATGTACACATAATTTGTGTTGTATTTGCTGTTTTAAGTGATTTAAAGTGTCTATGAATTTGATCTTTGCTATTACATTGTATTCATGACTAGTGTTTAGTTATATGCTCTTTGCAGACATGACGAGAGGTAGAGGTGTCATGGATCGACCTCGTGGTCGTGGTAGAGGAAGGGTTCTACTGATACCCCTATGACTTCTCAATCGTCTCCCTCTACTCTGACTATCTTTGTGATGTCATAGGCAATGGGTGCACAGGACCAGCCGTTCATCATGGTCACTAACTCCAACTACGTAGCTCCTACTGCTGCGCCACCCCCACAACCAGTTAGTTGTCCATCTGCTTCATCAGAGTGGACTCCTCCACCACCTCCATCCACTCGGCAGCACACTATCTCGACGATCCCACCTCTAGTGATAGACATCACGGTGTCGGAATCCTCTCATAGATCCCAACTAGATGCCCCTCTACCATCTCCCATCGTACAGATGATGATTTGGCCTTATGCGATGGGACTTCGGCGTGAGTACTATTTCAAGTCTTTTATATGTAACCATTTTAGTTAGTTAGTTTAATTTAGTTACACTCAATTTTTTAGTTTTAGTGGATTTAGGTTGTTAAGATAGGTTTGATTTAGTTTATTAAGTTTGAACTGCTTATTGTGTTTGATAATTCTTGATTGTTGATGGATTGTTGCTGCTTACGTCATATAATGCCATATAGATGAACTACTAACCTTAACTAATTGATAATTCTTGATTGTTGATGGATGTTGCTACTTGATTCTTGATTCTTGTTTGTTGATTGTTGATAGATGTAGCTGTTTACGTGAATTGTTTATGGATGTAGTTTTGGCGCATTCTCGTTATGGATAAACACTGTCAAAATTTTTAAAAATTCTAAATATAATTGAAGTTTATAGAAAATTTCGAAAAACTTTTTAGTAAACTACTAATCCTAAGTTTTTCATTGATAGATTTGTCCCAAATAACAATGCATGTATACAGGAGTGTACTAATGTCATCAAGCTGATGTACGACCACCCATAGCCGAGCTACAAGAAAATTCCAGTTGAGACCAGAGAGCGATGGTTTCATAAATGGGCGGTAAGAACTCAACATATTCAAACCTTAGTGTTAGTTTATATTTTCTAAGACTCACAATCTCATGATCAGAAAGATCTTCGACTATCGGATGGCTAGGCGGCTTCAGTAGATGTTGGCGAACGTACGTTAGCACCGTGACCACCTCACCATTTGCCTCCTCTCAGACATTAAGAAGTGACTGTATGAACATTGGGAGACTGATGAGGGGTTCAAGCACCACCATCTCACCAACAGAGCTAACAGGACATCCTCTAGGTTGTCAAAGTATAATGTGGGTCAGTGACTTTGATGAAGACTAAGGCAAGGCTGGTAAGTAACTTGTTTCATTTTGTTATTAAGTTCGTTTAGTCTTAATATTATCTCATTATTACTTGACTTAACATGTGGTTTTAAAATCTGTAGTCTAAGCCATTGAATTGTGAGGCAACGAAGGCAGAGACCTTCAAGTATACTCATAGGTTGAAGGAGAACAAGGAAAGATCCGATCAGCAAGCCACGGATCATTACGTGAGTAAACATCATGTGATATACCATTTTTAAATTAACTGCAACCTAATCATAAAATGTGTTACAAAGGAGTCCTACACGCGGAGATTGGAGGCCGCATATGAACCGTACAAGAATTGCGTGTACGAACTCGGATCTTTCTTCATCGACAACCTTCGTACGTCCACATTGAGACATTCATCTGCCTCTGCCACCAATCGGCTCATCTATCCCGAGGACGGTGAGGATTTGAGGGAGTAGGTGCTACTCTCCACCTGGAGCCTTCAATAACAGCCTCAACAGCTGCGGGAGTCTGAGGAGAGATAATAGGTGATCCTCTCATGCATGATAGACACAGATGACCTCAGGTTGGAGTGGAGGTGTGAGCTGGAGTGGCTTTAGCAGATGGAGCAACACATGGCACTGTACAAAGAACAGATGCACGTTGGTGGCAGCAGTGCTTATGGGAGGGGCACAGACATCACCACTTAGGTTGCCGCCTCAGCAGCAGGACCAGCGGGATGACGACGACTTTTAGTGACTAGAATTTTTTTATACACTGTTTGATTGTATTATATCTTCTATTATTTCACTTTTCATCTTATTTGTATACTTGATAATTTAACATATTGTGCTTCTATTATTTAGAATTTGACTACTAATTGTGCAAAAAAATAAATTTAAATAAAAATTTTATAATTTGACCACTAATTTCATCAAAAAAATATTACAAAAAAAAAATGAACTTACCGTCGGATTTTCCGAAGGAAATATCCGACGGTAAAAATGCAAGAACAAAACAGTTTGGTGCCAATATTACTGTCGAAAAAAATTTGCCGATAACTGATACAAGATATTCATAGCTTAAAAAATTAATTCTTCCGCTAAGTCTACCGCAAGTTACTGGCGGATAACAAAATCCAACAGTAAACATTTACCGGCAAGTTTATATTGTCGGATTGGAACTGACGAAAATTTCGACGATTAATTTATTACCGGTGAATTAATTTCGTTTTTTCGACGGTATTCAACATTTTTCTTGTGGTGGTAATCAATTATTTATTTTCTCAACCATGCTAGTTTATTAAAAAAATATGTGGAATAATATTTATAAATATACATATATATCATATCTGACTTTTTATATTTATAATATTTTTTTGTTATTTTCTACTTTAAGATTTATAAACTTACACTTGAACCTATATAAAATGGAACAGTTTTACAACAACTTGGAAACTATATTGTGTGGTTTTTATATCATTAATTTTATACCACAATTTATTTTGTATAGTATACCTCAATATATTTCTAAGGTGAATTATATGGTAAAGATGTAAGTTTACAGATTTTTTCTTTAATAGAATAAAAGAGAGATTAATAAAGGTAGGATCCATATTTTAAATAATAATAAAATAATAAAAAATAACTATAAAAGGAATTATATTCTTTCTCTATACCACTCCAATATGTACAACCCCTATTTCTAAACCAGTGATAACGTTGACCTTTTTTTTTTCCGCCTTCCCTGCACGTGATTATACTTCCCCAATATAATGTTTTCATAGGATCTAAACAGATCCGACAATGATAAAATCTTTCTAGAGATTTGATTGTTTTAAATCTTATAGCATATGCATATAGGGTGATGCCCAAGGTATAATTCTTTCAAGAAATTAAAAGAGTAGTAGACTAGTAGTGGTGGACCTTTTCACATCAAATTTTAATAACCGCCGTATAGACCGTAGGCCAAGGCTTTTACGTTTTACCAACTTTCAAATTCAGCTTCTGATTTCATCATAATTCGGGTCTTCTACTTTGCATTCATACATGTTCTGATTTTTGTGCTCTTATGCCTTTCATAGAGCTCATCTTCTTTTACCATCTCAAGATTTATTTCCTCAAATGAATACTTCCGTGATAGTTTTGGATCCATGCTTCTAACGTTTTATAACAATATCATTCATTGACGACGAGAAGTTGTTATCATAGTAGACGACAAAAAATTGCTCAAGACAACATACCGATGAACATACATATACGGACATCATGAATTGACTAAATCTCTATAGTGAATTCTCAGATACACGGTCTTCATCATTTTAATCTTTTAAATTTAAAATTTACTATAAAGTATCCCAAATTTAGCTTTGGACACTATTTTTGCTTTTGAACCTTTTCCGATACTGAGTCAGGGAACGGAATGCAAAGTTGACTTGGACTTACCATGCTAGACACTAGTTGAACAAGTTGTTTCGTTTTGGCACTTAAACAAGCTAAAAACATTCTCGTTTTGGAGAATGAGAGATAAAACAGTTTGCACATCATATAAATTATTCCTCGTCTTCTCCACTTCCACTATTCTTCTTTTTCGTTTCCAATTATTGGCGCTAGTGAAAGTTGATTTCATTAGTTTCTGATTTTGGTGGAACTAATACACTACTAGGTTGGAGTGTCCGATCACACCTATGTGGAAGTAATGAGTTTGCTCCCTTCTCTTTCACACCCAAGGTATGTGTCGAAGTTGGGGTTTACTTTTTTTTTTTGGTTGCAATGCATGTTCGATTGTGCTTTACGGTAGTGTTTTTAGTGTCACAAAATATATAAGCCATTTTTTTGCTACTGTAATGTCTAAGGTTTCATTGATTTTCTTATACGTTGGGATGGAGTTTGAGGTTTATGCTCTGTTTTTTTTAATGAAACAAGAGATGTTAATGGCGTTAGGACTGTGCATTGTTAAATTCTAGTTTTCGATTTGTGTTTTGATTTGTGTAATCTACAATGAAGTGTATAATGCATGATATTTGGATTTCTGCCTTATGGAATGAATGATCCATAATTTTATTCTAATGTTTTATGGTTTATTGATAAACCACTATTTTATGGTTTATCTTGTGCTCAATCGAGTGGTTTTTATCAATCCTTTACCCACTTATTCATACTATTTGCATGGTTTTACATTTGTCTTCCTAATTATGTGCTTTGATTGAAAACATACTTCTTTGGCCTTAAGTTCTCTATGTTTAATCCTCTCTTATTACCATTAGATGCCTTGATATGTGTGTTAAGTGATTTCATATATTACAGGGTAAGAATGGCTCAGAGGATGGAAAGGAAGCATGCAAAAGTGGAAGGAATACAAGAAGTTGGAGAAATTGCTAAGCTGTCCAGCCTGACCTCTTCGCACTAAAACAACCATAACTTGAGCTACAGAGGTCCAAACGACGCGGTTCTAGTTGCGTTGGAAAGATAACTTCCGGGGCTTCGATTTGATATATAATATGCCATAGTTGCTCTGACGCTAAGTGACGCGACCGCGTGCTCCATGCGGACGCGTCACAGTGACGAAAAATCAGCGTGTTTGAATTCGCAACCAGCGAATTCTGGGCTGTTTTCGACCCAGTTTGCGGCCCAGAAAACACAGATTAGAGGCTATAAAGTGGGGGAATGCATCTATTCATAAGGAAGCTCTCATAATTCACTTTTCATAATTTTAGATGTAGTTTTTAGAGAGAGAGGTTCTCTCCTCTCTCTTAGGATTTAGTTTTAGGATTTAGGATTATTTCTTCTTCATCACAGGTTCAATGTTCCTTTACTTTAAGCTTCCCTTCTACTTTTATTCATTTCATTACTTTAGTTGATTATTTGATGTTGCTAATTTGGTTTATGGATTCCTATGTCCAATTTAACTTTCTATTTAATATTATTTGAGGTATTTCAGATTTAAGATTGCTTGCTTTATTTATATTGATGCTTTTAATTTAATTTAGATATTTTTCCTTTTGGCTTTGGTTAAGTCATTGGAGACACTTGAGTTATCAAACTCATTGTTGATTGAAAATTGGAATTCTTCAAGAATTAATTTAGGTTCCAATAACTCTAACTTTTTCCAAGGAAAGACTAGGACTTGAGGAATCAGAATTAATTCATCTACTTAACTTACCTTCATAGTTAGAGGTTAACAAAGTGGGAGAAAAATCCAATTCTCGTTACAATTGATAAGGATAGCCAGGATAGGACTTCTAGTTTTCATACATTGCCAAGAGTCTATTTTATAGTTATTTATTTTATTCTTCTTATCATTCAACATACTGCTTCATTACTTTCAAAACCCCCAATTTACAAACTCATAACCAATAATAAGAACATACTTCCCTGCAATTCCTTGAGAAGATGACCCGAGGTTTAAATACTCGGTTATCAATTTATTTAGGGGTTTGTTACTTGTGACAACCAAAACGTTTGTAAGAAAGGTTGATTGCTTGGTTTAGTAACTATACTTGCAACGAGAGTTTATTATAACTTCTAAACCATCAATCTTCAGTTCTTCATTTATTTTGTGATAGTGCATACGAATTAATTAATTAATTAATACAATGATACATCATGGGAAAAGTTCCTAGAAAAATAAAGATGGCAGATTGATTTATTCCCTAGATAACAGGACTTCTTATTTGGATAAAATTGATGTGACACTCTAGACGTGTTTTATGTAAAGAACAACCAAAAGAAGCTTGGGTATAATAGCCAGATACATAATTGATGGTGACTTGCTCCTGGGAGGATCCTAGAAGTTAGTATGAGAAATCTTAACAACAACAATGAATTCATGGAGATGTGTTATCATCCTCAAAAGAACAAAGACTTGGTTGAATGGAATGAGACTGGGGTCTACTTGAATGATGAAGAAGAAGAAGGTTCTAGACAGGTACCAAACATCACCAATCCCTCCATAAAATTGAACCCTACTGAAATTAATAATGCAAAGGCTACTACCAAGACATCCCCAAGTTTGGCACTCACTTCAACTAATGTTCCTGTCCCCAATTCTAAGCCCACTAAACCATCTCTAACTCTAATCCTGGACCTAAGTATCTCCCACCCTAATTTCACTACTAGGAAGACTCTCCTTATAGCCAAACCACAAGCATCTTCTAAATCTACCAGTGTCACCAAGACAGCATCTAAGAGCACATCCAACCCCACTAAGGAACATGAGAAATGGTTAAGGAATTGAAATTTGATTATATATGATTTGTCGTGAAAATATTTTTACACGAATCAAAGTGAAAAAACATAAGGATTTCCTTTCTTGAAAATTAAACATCTCCAAAACCTTTAACATTCTTTATTCACGGTTTTCTTTCTTCAAATTCATAAGCATGCATTCATTCACACCAAACAAATTCTCTCTCACTGTTCTCTATTATTTCAAGATTCACATTCCTCCTCTTGTAAATGTTTGATTGATCTAATTAGAAGATTTAACTAGAAGTTACTTAACTCAATCCTTTAATCCTCATGGGAACGATATCCACTCACCGTGGTATTACTTGGAGCAGTTTGGTGCACTTGCCAATATTTGAGTATATCAAGTTTTTGGCTCATCACAAGGCAGCCCTTTAGTGTAGATTTTCAATCGAGACTCCCAAACTAGTTGGCTCATGGTACCAGGTGATGAGGCACCCCTCGGATTTACCTACCCAAGCCTCTCCTTGACACAACAAAACCACAAGTACATAACTAGAAAAATCTTTTGATCATTTTATCCCATCTATCTCAGACATTGGTGCTCAGAGCCTTTAGACTCTAAATGTTTTATTTCAAGGCAACTCTTTAGTGTAGATTTTCTATCGATACTCTCAAACCAGTTGGCTCAAGGTACCAGGTGATGAAGCACCCCTCAGATTTACTTACCCAAGCCTCTCCTTGACACAACAACACCATAAATACATAACTAGGAAGATCTTTCTGTTCTTTTTATCTCATGGTCCTAGACATTGATGCTCAGAGCCTTCGCTGCTTTTTTTTCTTTTTCTTCCCTTTTTTTCCACAATTCTCGTCATTCAAACTGTTTCAAGGTTTTAGACTTTTGCAAGGATTCTTATAATACTTTTCTAGATCTTGTTCCAAATATTCTAAATCTTTCTTCATGCAAAATTTCACACACATTGAACCCATTATGTAATCACTTCTTTTTTACATCACCCACATTTTTCTTAATCTTACTTAACTTAAATAAATCAACAGAGAATAAATATTTCCGTTGTGGTGGAAAGGGCCATTAGTCGCGTACCTGTCATACCCCCAAGCACCTAGTTGATCTTTCTCAAGCATCCTTGAAAAAGGATGACAAAGGAAAGGAGACGAATTTTGTTTCAAAGAATGTTGTTGAAAATTACACTCCTCATTATGAAGTATCTGATTTTTTTGAGGATTCTGAAGAAAATATTGGTCATTTGATCAATAATAGAATAGTTTAATATGTGGGTTTGTTAAGTACTTGATGAGCGGATATTTTATACGCTTTTTGGGGTTAATTTCATATAGATTTTAGTATGTTTTAGTTGGTTTTTAGTTTATTTTTATTAGTTTCTAGGCAAAATCTACATTTCTGGACTTTACTATGAGTTTGTGTGTTTTTCTGTAATTTCAGGTATTTTCTGGCTGAAATTGAGGGAGCTGAGCAAAAATCTGATTCAGGCTGAAAAAGGACTGCTGATGCTGTTGGATTCTGACCTCCCTGCACTCAAAATGGATTTTCTGGAGCTACAAGACTTCAAATGGCGTGCTTCCAATTGTGTTGGAAAGTAGACATCCAGGGCTTTCCAGAAATATATAATAGTCCATACTTTGCTCAAGGATAGATGACGTAAACTGGCGTTCAACGCCAGCTCTCTGCCCAATTCTGGCGTCCAGCGCCAAGTGTGATTCACAATTCGTGCACCAAGTTTTTGGCGCCGTTGCCGGGGATTGTTCGTGTTTGAACAACTGACGGTTTATTTTGTTTCTTAGATTAGGAAAATTTTTCTTTTTTTTTTGGTTTAGAGTCTCTTATTATTGTTCTTGGTTAAAAATATCCTTCTTCAAAACAAGTGTTACATTTACTGTCCAATTGGCTAGAGCGTTGGTCTAAGTCCGTGGCAGTTTGGTATACTTTTTTTTTTAAATCCTTTTCAAAAATAATAATTTCTCTATTAAATTTTGTGCCAAACTTTAAGTTTGGTGTTTTCTTATTGATTTCCCTTTGATTTTCGAAAATTTTAGTTTGGCTTTCTAAAAATTTTAAGTTTGGTGTTCTTTCTTCATGTTCTTGTGTTCTTGTGAATCTTCAAAGTGTTCTTGAGTTTTTCCTTGTGTCTTGATCTTAAAATTTTTAAGTTTGGTGTTCCTTGGTGTTTTCCCTCTAAAATTTTCGAAAACAAGGAGCATTAGATCTAAAAATTTTAAATCTTGTGCTATTTTATTGTTTTTCTCTTTCCTCACTAAGTTCAAAAATATCTTTTCTCTCTAATTTTAAAACAAATTTTCGAAAATTATTTTAAAAAAAAAATTTCAGATTTTTTTCAAAATTTAAAATCTTTTCCAAATCATATCTTTTTCAAAACTTCCTTACCACTTTCTCTCCCCTCATTTTTTTTTTCGAACCTACAGAGTTTCTGGCACAATTTTTACAAATTGCTGACACAGTACATGATAAGGAAATAGATCAGGATGTCTACAGACTATTACTGTTTCCATTTGCTGTAAAAGATCAAGCTAAGAGGTGGTTAAATAATCAACCTAAGGCCAGCATAAAGACATGGAAACAGCTGACAGAAAAATTTCTGAATCAATACTAATATACATATGGACGAACAGTTTAAGCAAACAAAGCAGCAGCTGTCAAGACAAATAACAGAAGAATGCCAAGCAGTTCAATTGAGAAGTGGGAAAACATTAAATACCCCACCTCAAGGCAGCAAGGAGCCAAGAAATGAGCAAACCACCCAAAATTCACCTGAGGACAGTAAGAGGCCAGGGAAAAGTAATTCTGGCATTAAAACGCCAGCAATCTGGTGGAAGGCTGGCACTGAACGCCCAGACCATGGCCAAGACTGGCGTTCAACGCCAGTAACAAGCAAGGACTGGCGTTCAACGCCAGAAACAAGCAAGGATCTGGCGCTGAATGCCCAAAATGGGCAAGATCTGGCGCTGAACGCCCAAAATGGGCACAGTTCTGGCGTTCAGACGCCAGAAACAGACAAGGAGTTGGCATCTCACGTCACTCCAGCTTCTAACTCTGGCACTCAATTGCTAGTGAGGGATCAGACACACACAAGTGCTGATGACAACCCCTCTAAAAAGGCTTCTTCAACCACTTCTGTAGGCAATAAACCTACAGCAACTAAGGTTGAGGAATATAAAGCCAATATACCTTATCCTCAAAAACTCCGGAAAGAGGAGCAGGATAAGCAATGTGCTCGCTTTGCAGATTATCTCAGGACTCTTGAAATAAAGATCCCATTTGCAGAGGCACTTGAGCAAATACCTTCTTATGCCAAGTTCATGAAAGAGATCTTGAGTCATAAAAAGGATTGGAGAGAAACAGAAAGAGTTCTCCTCACTGAAGAATACAGTGCAGTCATTCTAAAAAGCTCTCCTGAAAAGCTTAAAGACCCTGGGAGTTTTCTGATACCATGCACATTAGAAGGTAA
>NC_029788.2:78267587-78275496 GCF_000816755.2 Arachis ipaensis | reverse complement strand
TAAACCCGAGCTCAAGCCATTACCACCATCCTTGAAATATGCATTTCTGGGAGAAGGTGACACTTTTCCAGTGATCATAAGCTCTGCTTTGAATTCACAGTAAGAGGAAGCACTTATTCAAGTGCTAAGGACACACAAGACAGCTCTTGGGTGGTCCATAGGTGACCTTAAGGGCATAAGCCCAGCTAGATGCATGCACAAAATCCTATTGGAGGATAATGCTAAACCAGTGGTTCAACCACAGAGGCGGCTAAATCCAGCCATGAAGGAAGTGGTGTAGAAAGAGGTCACCAAATTACTAGAGGCTGGGATTATTTATCCTATTTCTGATAGCCCCTGGGTGAGCCCTGTCCATGTCGTCCCAAAAAAGAGAGGCATGACAGTGATTCATAATGAAAAAATGAACTGGTTCCTACAAGAACAGTTACAGGGTGGCGCATGTGTATTGACTACAGAAGGCTCAATACAGCCACTAGAAAGGATCATTTTCCTTTTTACCATTCATAGACCAGATGCTAGAAAGACTGGCAGGTCACAATTATTACTGCTTTCTGGATGGCTACTCAGGCTATAACCAGATTGCACTAGATCCCCAGGATCAAGAGAAAACAGCATTCACATGTCCATCTGGAGTGTTTGCTTATAGAAGGATGCCATTTGAAGCCTACTGGGCAACCAGATTCCTGAACTTTGATGCCAAATTAGCTGGAGAAAAAAGATTGCTCCAGCTAAATGAGCTAGAGGAATTCAGATTCACGGCTTTCGAAAATGCCAAGCTTTATAAAGAAAAATAAAAAAAGTGGCATGACAGAAAGCTATCATCTAGAATCTTTCAACCAGGACAAAAGGTTCTGTTGTTCAACTCCAGGCTCAGACTATTCCCCGGGAAACTAAAGTCCCGGTGAAGGGGACCATATGTGATTACAAGTGTATCACCATATGGTTATGTGGAGCTTCAAGATATTGATTCTGATAAGAAGTTCATTGTCAATGGACAGAGAATCAAGCACTATCTTGAAGGCAATGTTGAGCAAGAGTGCTCAAAGCTGAAGCTAGACTAAAAGCTCAGCAAGGTCCAGCTAAAGACAATAAAGAAACGCTTGTTGGGAGGCAACCCAGCCATGGGGCATCAATCCTCTAAGCAGTTTGCCCTATTTTTATTTTTATTTGTTTATATAAAGTTCACTGATCCTAAGGTAAAGAGTCAATTGCATAAGTTCACAGGGTTACAGAAGGATTCTGCACACAAAACAGAGAAAAAGAGCTCACTGGCAAGAAAACGCCAGTAAGAGTCTGTTTTGGGCGTTTAATGCCCAACAGAAGCATCCACTGGGCGTTGAACGCCAGAAAGAAGCTCTTTCTGGGCGTTTAACGCCAGATTTACAGCATTCTGGGCGTTCAGAAAAACGCCCAGTAACAAAGGACTTCTTGGCGTTCAACGCCAGAAAGAAGCAGCAGCTGGGCGTTGAACGCCCAGGAGAGGCAGCATTTGGGTGTTGAACGCCCAAAACATGCAGCGTTTGGGCGTTCAAATGCCAGGATGGTGGGGAGGAGGTAAATTCATTTTTTCTCCATATTTTTTATTTTAACCTTAATTTTCATGCTTCAATTCATGATTTCTTGCATAAACATGTTAAGAACCCTGATTTTTAAAATCCCTAATTTCTAAAAACCCTACCTTAAAAATATCAAATGTATCTTAATCCATAAGCACAAACCCTCTTTTTCAATTCAATTCAACTCTTTTTCAAATTTTCAAAACAAATCTATCTTTTCAACTAATATCTTTTTCAAATATCCACATTACCTTTTTCAAAATCTAGATTTATCTTTTTCAAAAATTTTTCATATCTTTTCAATTTTAAACTATATCCTCTCTTATCATATCTTCTATCTTATCTTTTCCAAATCAATCTTTTTTTATCATATCTTTTCAAAATTTTCGAACCCACCCGCACCTCCCTTTAAATATGGGTTCGGCCTCCACCCTCCTCCATCAACAATTGCACCTAGCTCTCCTTCTATCCCTCTCCTTTCTTTTCTTTTGCTTGAGGACAAGCAAACCTCTAAGTTTGGTGTGTTTATCCGTGATCACTAAGATCATGGCTCCTAAGGGAAAACAACCCACTTCAAGAGGCAAGAAAGAGAGCGTTCCAAAACCACTTTGGAATCAAGGGAAGTTCTTATCTAAAGAACATTCAGACCATTATTACAAAATAATGGGTCTAAGATCAGTGATCCCAGAAGTTAGATTCGATCTGAAAGAAGACGAATATCCGGAGATCCAGGAGAAAATTTGAATCAAGAACTGTGAGGTCCTAGCTAATCCTGAGACGAAAGTGGGAAGGAATATGGTCTAGGAGTTCTATGCTAATATGTGGCAGACAGACAAGCAAAAACTATCTGAAACTGCTTTCTATGAATATCGGACCATGGTCAGAGGAAAGATTGTTCATACCATCCCTGACAAGATCAGAGAAATCTTAAAGCTACCTCAGCTGAAAGATGATCCAGACTCTTTCAACAGGAGAATGATGAGAACAGACAAGGGCCTGGATAAGATTCTAGAGGATATATGTATCCCTGGAGCAAGGTGGACCACTAGCACGAAGGGTGTCCCAAATCAACTCAAAAGGGAAGATCTCAAACCAGTCGCCAGAGGATGGCTGGACTTCATTGGGCATTCTCTGCTGCCCACTAGCAACCATTCTGAAGTCACTGTTAAAAGAGCAGTGATGATCCATTGCATCATGATGGGAAAAGAAGTGGAAGTTCATCAACTAATTTTAACTGAATTCTACAAAATTGCTAATAAAAATTTTAAAGAGGCCAGGTTGGCTTACCCAAGCTTGATTTCTCTGCTCTGCAAGGACGCTGAAGTAAGGATGGGAATAACTGAGTATATCTCAATTGAGAAACCAATCACCAAAGCATCAATGGAAAAACAACAAGCACAGGATGACCCCATCAAGAAGAAAACACAGGAATTTCTCCCAGAAATCCCTCAATCTGAATTTTGGGAGTATCTTGAAACATCAGTTACCAAGATGCAAGAAGCTATGGAACAAATAATAAAGGAACAGAAGGAACAAAGTCAAATTCTTTGCTATTTGATTAAAGAACAGGAAGAGCAAGGGCGTGACTTGAGGGAATTGAAGCGCCAGAAGTTATCTCTTGAAGGACCAAGCACCCCACAGATCCGAGGAACATTCACTTCCCAGAACAAAGGTTGTTAAATTCCAATTTCTACTTTAACTCTATGATAGTTGTCGTTATAGGAGTTTACCTTAGGAGTCATATAGTAGTAATTAATGTCTATTTTGATTTTACCTCCAATTAAGTTATAGTCTATTTTTCTCATCATCAGCAAACATGAATAAAATAGTAGATCTTTTGAATAAGAGGCATAAAATTCGAGTTTTTAATAAGAAAAATTCTAATTAGTAACATGTGGTGGCAATGCTTTCTGTCTTCTGAATGAATGCTTGAACAGTGCATATGTCTTTTGAATTTGTTGTTTAAGACTGTTAAATATGTTGGCTCTTGAAAGAATGATGAACATGAGACATGTTATTGATAATCTAAAAAATAAAAAAAATGATTCTTGAAGCAAGAAAAAGCAGCAAAGAACAAAGCTTGCAGAAAAAAAAAGAGAGAAAGAAAGAGAAAGCAAGCAGAAAAAGCCAAAGCTCTTAAAACCAAAAGGCAAGGGTAATAGAAAGGATCCCAAGGCTTTGTGCATCAGTGGATAGGAGGGCCTAAGGGAATAAAATCCTGGCCTAAGCGACTAAACCAAGCTGTCCCTAGCCATGTGCTTGTGGCATGAAGGTGTCAAGTGAAAACTTGAGACTGAGCGGTTAAAGTCAAGGTCCAAAGCAAAAAGAAGAGTGTGCTTAAGAACCCTGGACACCTCTAATTGGGGACTTTAGCAAAGCTGAGTCACAATCTAAAAGGGTTCACCCAATTATGTGTCTGTGGCATTTATGTATCCGGTGGTAATACTGGAAAACAAAGTGCTTAGGGCCACGGCCAAGACTCATAAAGTAGCTGTGTTCAAGAATCATCATACTGAAATAGGAGAATCAATAACACTATATGAATTCTAAGTTCCTATAGATACCAATCACTCTAAGCTTCAATGGATAAAGTGAGATGCCAATCACTCTGAGCTTCAATGGATAAAGTGAGATGCCAAAACTGTTCGGAAGCAAAAAGCTACTAGTCCCGCTCATCTAATTAGAATCTGAGCTTCACTCAAAAACTCTGAGATGTTATTGCTTCTTGACTTATTAGTCTTCTATTTTATTTGTCTAGTTGCTTGAGGACAAGCAACAGTTCAAGTTTGGTGTTGTGATGAGCGGATATTTTATACGCTTTTTGGGGTTAATTTCATATAGATTTTAGTATGTTTTAGTTGGTTTTTAGTTTATTTTCATTAGTTTCTAGGCAAAATCTACATTTCTGGACTTTACTATGAGTTTGTGTGTTTTTCTGTAATTTCAGATATTTTCTGGCTGAAATTGAGGGAGCTGAGCAAAAATCTGATTTAGGCTGAAAAAGGACTGCTGATGCTGTTGGATTCTGACCTCCCTGCACACAAAATGGATTTTCTGGAGCTACAGAACTCCAAATGGCGTGCTTCCAATTGCGTTGGAAGGTAGACATCTAGGGCTTTCCAGAAATATATAATAGTCTATACTTAGCTCAAGGATAGATGACGTAAACTGGCGTTCAACGCCAGCTCTCTGCCCAATTCTGGCGTCCAGCGCCAGAAACAAGTTGCAAGTTGGAGTTCAACGCCAAAAAAGGATCCAAAGCTGGCGTTGAATGCCCAAAACAGCCCCAGGCACGTGAGAAGCTTTAGTCTCAGCCCCAGCACACACCAAGTGGGCCCCAGAAGTGGATTTCTGCACTATCTATTATAGTTTACTCATTTTCTGTAAACCTAGGTTACTAGTTTAGTATTTAAACAACTTTTAGAGATTCATTTTGCATCTCATGACATTTTAGATCTAAATTTTGTACTCTTTGATGGCATGAGTCTCTAAACTCCATTGTTGGGGCTGAGGAGCTCTGCTGTGTCTCGATGAATTAATGCAAGTATTTCTGTTTTCCATTCAAACATGCATGTTCCTATCTAAGATATCCATTCGTGCCTAACTATGGAGAAGGTGATGACTCCATTACTGCATAACAAGTAACCTTTAACCCATGCTCTCTTGTTTATTCACAATTCATATAATTGATATAATTGACTTCCTGACGAAGAATTGCAAGATAACCATAGCTTGCTTCAAACCAACAATCTCTGTGGGATTCGACCCTTACTCACGTAAGGTATTACTTGGACGACCCAGTGCACTTGCTAGTTAGTGGTACGAGTGTGAAAAGTGTGATTCACAATTCGTGCACCAGTACTCATGTAAATAAATAATATAAGAAACTTCTTGTTAAGTTTTATTTTGAATTTCAAGTATAATGTATATAAATAATGTTTAAGAAAATATTAATATTTATGTCTAAGAATTTCAAACTCATTAAATGTGTCAAGTTTTAAAATAATAATAATAGTAATAATAATAATAAAATTTTTGTATATAACACTATTTTTATGTACAGTTTTTCTTAGAAAAATAATTCCTATCAAGAACACAATTTTGCTGTGCATGGAATTTACTCATTTTATTATTATTATTTGTCTTTGAAGAAAAATGGCAAGGATATATAATGAAGAAGTTTGCCTTGTAGATAATACAATTTCGCATACTATTCTCAAAAGTAATATATATTTTACTCATCTTGTGCCAAAAAAAAGAATATGTTAATACTATTATTGGCTCAGGCAATATGATAGAAGGCTCAAGAAGAGTTATAATTTTGTTTTTCGGAGGAATAAAATTCATAATAAATAATGCACTATTGTCTACTAAGTCTCTAAGGAACTTGCTGAGTTTCAAAGATATTCGCCGAAATGGATATCATATTGAAACAATGAATGAGAAAAATTATGAGTACTTGTATATCACAACTCATAATTCAAATAAAAAGGTTATATTAGAAAAGTTACCCTAATTTTCATCTGGGTTATATTATACTAAAATTTGTACAAATGAATCACATGCCATTGTAAACCAGAAGTTTACTAGCCCAAATTAATTTATAATTTGGCATGATCGATTGGGTCATCCCACTATAATAATTTGACAAATTAGCGACGAATTTTTGCGAAAAATATTTTTTGTCACTAATCCGTCACTAACTTGCGAGGAATTAGTGACACAGTAACGACAAAAATAACGAGCGGTCACAAAATATCCGAACTTGAGAAAAGCGACTGATTAGCAAGAGATTCACGAGTAAGTTTATTTCTCGCAAATTGATTTTTGTAGCTAAAAATAGAGTGGGAAAAATTTTCTTGCTAATTTTTTACAAATTAATTAGCGAGTGACAATGTTCTAGCAAATCAGTCACTTAGTGGTTCAATCGAATAAAAGTAAGGTTGCGAGGGATATTATTGTCACTGTTCCATCGCAAGTGGTTGATATACAATTAGTGAGAAACGATTCACACACAAGTTCGTCGCTAAATAAACTTTCTATGAAAAGGCTAATTAGAGAGAAACAATGTTCCTAGCTAATCCATCACAAAGACTTGAAATGCATTTTGCGATGGCCAATTTCCTAGCTAATTTGTCACCAAAGTTTTTATTTTTTAGCGAACAACTAGTTTCTCATTAATTTGTCACATAATATTGTAAAATTCAAAATTAGGGTAGCGACAGATAAATCATTCAGCTAGGGAAGTGTTCGTTGCTAATTAGTCGCTAAAATAGAAATACGAATATTGAGCGCCTAGGATCTAAGTAGTGAGAAATTTGCGACCGTTTAATAACTGACACACTTCGTTCACTGATTTCTAGCTGCTGATTAGCGAGCGAAATACATTTATCGCTAAGTTGTCGCAACTTTAATTTAGCAAGTGACTTGACAACTGCAATATTGTCGCAAAGCAAAAGCTATATCCTAGCTAATTTGTAGCAAATTACTCGCTAATCTCATTGGAAATCTGTCACAGAGTTATAACAAATCCAAAACTAATCGAGAAAATTTTAGAAGTAACTGGTTGCAATTGAGTCACTAATCAAAAGCTTATTTAGTGAGGAATTAGCGACTGTTTAACATTTGACAGAATTTTCTCGCTTATTTCATTTGCTACTAATTAGTCTTATTCTGCCCTTATTTCATGTTGCTACTAATCACTAACTTCTATATAACTCCATGAAAAAATCACGAAAAATTTGACGCAAATTTGCCAAGCACTCTAACATAATTTGCCATAATTTTGTCACTAATCTAAAGCAATTTTAAACGAGAGAATAATTAAATTCCCAAAGTCGTGACTAATAATTAGCTAGCTAATTTTTAATAACTAATAATTACAATATTCTACTAAGATGTCAATTCTAAAAAATTTTACAAACAATTCAAATCAAAAGCTTTTCTTTAAAAAAAGATTTTTTTTCAATTAAAAAAATTTTCCAATTAAATCACAAACTACTGACAGCCGCAGTTTACGTGAAAGAGTTTGCAAGCAGAAACCGCTGTTGTAGGCAGTAACGATTTCTGAAGGAGGGAGATAATGCAGAAACAGCTATAGGCAGCAACGATTTCTGAAAGAGGGAAACGATGCATAAACTGCTAGAAACAATGCATAAACTGTTATAAACAATAGCAATTTTTGTGAGACTTCTGCAAAAAATTTTATTAAATATCTATCACTTATCTAAAACCTTTATCAATATGATATTTTTTTCAGTCGAATTTAAAAAATTTTATAATATGTTGACTGGTGAAGGCAACCTTTGTACCATTATATTATATGTTGATCTTATGATGAGAGCAAACTGAGA
>NC_029788.2:78249129-78266984 GCF_000816755.2 Arachis ipaensis | reverse complement strand
AGTAAGAATAAAATAGAAACTGACATTAGGAAGTAAAAATTGTAAGTAAGAATTTGCTGATTTTTACTAATGTGAGCTATTTTATTAAAAAGATTGTGGGTAGTATTTTTGTCAAAATTGTCTATAATTTTTTTTAATCTTTAATTGGGTTATTCAATCATAAATGTAGACTAAAATTAAAAAAAAATCAACAAAACAAAATAAATTGAGCTAACAAATAACAATATCTAAACATATAAGAGTTTTTTCAAAATCATATTCCCATTCACATTAAACCAAATCAAAGTCATTCTCCCTAACCAAACAAAATAAAGCCCAAACTACAATTCACAAGTATGAAATATAAATAAAACACCATATAAGATTATTACCAAACGCCTCAAAAGGTGAAGTTTTACACACTCAACCTTTTATATATATAATAAAATGCTTAAACAATTCACATATGGATGGTAAGAAGAGTTTCTTAACTCTAATGCATTGCAACTTTCACATATCTATGTAAACTACAGCTGCCTCCAGCGGTTTACACCCATGCAATGCCTCACATAAATCGCTACTGCCCGTAGCGATTTCTACTTGCACGCTAAGCAACGTAAACCCTAGCTGCCAGTAGCAGTTTACGTGTATCCCTAATCTGCTGCTACCAGTAGCGGTTTTTATAGAGTAGTAAAAGTTACAATTCCGTCTTCAATTTTACAAAGTTGTATTCTGATAATTTTTGAACCCAAACATTTTATTTAAATGAATTTTCCTTAATATAATTTAAAGACAAGTTTTAAAATTCAATATTTTTAGGAAATAGGAGCATAATGTTAATAATTTTCAATCACAAAATATACTAGAAAAATATATCATAAAAAAGATAATTAAATAATTATATATGAGGATTTATTTGCATATGATCGTATAAGTTTTATTATTAATTAGAATCATTTAGAAATTCATTCAATAAAGATTAAACCGAACTAGCTCTTGAATTAATTAGGATCGTCAAAATGGGCTAAATCTATCGAACTAGCTCGTTTACCTGACTTAAATAGAGTGGCATTTAACTCTAAAATCAAACTCGTAAAAATGCAAGTCTCAATGGCCTAAAAAAATAGCAAATTAAGCTGGTCGACTTCTGGGCCAAACGGATGCCTCTTTTTTTTTTTTCCAAAATAAGTTGGTACATTTTTTATATGAACCTGACATGAAACCTGACATGGAACCAAATATTACTTTTGTTTAAATTGCTCACCCCCAAAAAATTAGAATTTTTTCTAATATTTAATAAAAAACAAAAAATTAATCGAATTGGACTCTCTGGCCATAAATTGTTCGGAATAGCTTAAAAATTGAAGTCCATAAATAAAGAATTTTCAATAACTAAACTACACTGATACAAGAAGTAATTGATACCTATGTATATGAATAGATTCAGAAATATATATATAATGATTATATTTATATTTATATTATAATTAAATTTAATAAATAATACTAACAAATATATTAGAATATATGAGTCAAATATGTGAGATATTAAATATTTTACATGGATAATTAAGATTAAACTAAAAAGTCATAAAATATTTTAATTAATTGTGCATTTATTATATATACAAACTCACTTTTTGTTGGCAAAGTAGCATATCCCATATATATATCCTTACTATTTTTGGTTTTCATGGTATTTCTTAACCCAACAAGTCAATAATTAATTAGCTACGGATTGGAGTTCTATTTAGCAGTTTGTCATTAGCCAATAAATTATTACATACACTAGATGAGATTCGAATGCCGAATACAAATTAAAAATCACAGTTCTACCTCTTCTGTACCATGCATATTTAAGAAAAAATCAAAATAAAAAAATAATAATTCAAAAAATAAAATAAATTATATTAATTTAAAAAAGCGTTTAATATCAAAAATTAAAAACACGTATAAGTGCCATTTCGAGACCTTTAAATAAAAAATTAAAAAACACATTGTTTCTAATAATTTTCTCATTAATACCCCCAAATATACCTAGTGGTACCTACTAGTAACCCTAATTCTAACTTAGTAACTCCACAGTCTCTACTCTCTACTCTCTACTCTCTAGTGCTCCAATCTTCAACGCGAAACTCCTCATCCCGTTACACTCTCAAAGCGGCGAAACTCCACTCCTCCCTCTTCTCTACCATCGACACCACCGGACAGCACCATTGCAGAGGCGCGACCCTTTCCTCTTCCTCTCCCTTCCTCATAGCGATTCTCTCTCCGCGTCGCCCTCCACGGCTCTACACACCACCTCTATCTGCATCATCGAACTCCTCTCTCTTCTCCGCTGTCAACGAACTCCTCTCTCTTCTCCACCGTCAACGAACTCCTCTCTCTTCTCAGCCTTTCACGCGGTGGCGTGACCCTTTCCTCTCGATCTCCTTTATTTGTAGCTCTTCTCTCTCTGTCCTCCTCCACTGCACCATGCACCAGCATTCGCCGTCATCCTCCTGTACCAACAGCTGTCGTCGTCCTTCATCCACAACAGCAACATGCACCAGAAATGAAGCCTCCGTGTCAGGTTGGTTATATTTTTTATTGTTGATTATTGTTCTTTTATTTCTTCACTGATGGCTTCTGCTATCTTTTTTTGAAATTGTAGTGATGATTTAGGGTTTGATTTTTGTTATGTTTATTTATTTTCTTTGTTTATTTTTTGTTTTGTTTATTAGGATTTTTATTTTTTTAATTTTATTTTGAATTTTTGTTTCTATGATTCAAATTTTTGATGTTCTGTTTGTGAGTTTGTTGTTATGATTCTGCTTTTTTAATTTCTATTTTTATGATTCTATTTCCTTGATCATAAGATATTTCTGCATGGGTAAGAAAATAACAAGTCTATGTCCAGGGATCACAGTTATAATGTGTTATGTTTCATTACAGGAAAAAGATCATCCAATGCACTGTAAGAGAAAGGTTTTAATTTAATTTTGATGATACTAGGATTATGAGAGAAGCATGGAGGAATGAGTCTAATCCTGATATCTACAAGGTAAATAGTTTTGCTTGACTTTGAAGTATTGGCAAAAATTTGGAATTTCCTGTTTCATAACTCATGTTTGATTTTTGCTAGGTAGAAATGTTCTTACATAAATCTATCTACTTGCTTGTCTCATGTTATTTGAAAACTATTGTTTGTGTTTTTCCTAGAAGAAGCTATACAAAGTTTGTCAATTGTGTCCATGTGTCATGAGAACATACAACTGAACTTGATCAGCTGGGTAACTTAGAAATCTGTTACTTCTTATTTATTTGGGAGTTGGTCTTTCTTGTTGGTCTCATGATCTATAATTTCTGCTTTTATAGTTTCAATAGGCACACTGTTTCGTCTTTAACCTTTACACATTGAAATTTCACTTTGCATGCTTTCGACGTTGGAGGATCAGTTGGCCTTTACCTTTTCTTTTTGTCTAAAATTTGTGATTCTTAATTCTTCTCATCTTTACTTATTTGGCTCAATATTATTGATGCAATAGTTTTGAATACTCTTACTATGGACACATGTCATAGAAAAAAGCATATTGCTTTCTTGACAAATTTTGTTATAGATTGAGAAAGTGGTCTATCCACTTGGATTTGATGATGAAAGCTCATATGCTAGTCTATGATGAGATCTTAATCTATTGCAATTTTATGGATGTTAATAATCTTTAGTTTATACTATGTAGTTGGTAATAAGAATAAGAATGTCAAGCCCCTTATTTTTGCATAGTAACCAGGTGTAATGTCTATATTGCCTAATTTTCAACTAGCGGGCATAATCTAGATCCTTCATCTTAAAATACTAATATTTGCTCGAAGAGAAGATACTTTTGTTCAACAATGTACTTTTTGATACTATATCTTCCTTTTTTCTGGTAAAATGCTTTACTTACAAGAAGAAACTGCTTACTTACTTTGTGCTCGTGCGATGATTTGTTTAGCTACACAGGAGTTCTTTAGAGCCTTGCTATATATCAACAAATGCACAGAAATACGACTCTTCCTATTTTAAGGGTAAGCATTTTATATTTTGTTCTTGAAATTACAATTTTATTGCTTCTTTTTCTGCTCATTAGAAGTGATTTTTGTGACCTTTAAACTGCTATTATTGGTAGAATATATTGATTGATTAAGTAGTTTATAATCTTCTTAGGCTTATCTTCTTTTCATTTTCTTGCTCATGCTTCCAGGTTTACTAAAATAGATGATTCTCCTCATATTTTGTGCACAATAATAAAAGGGAGGATGATGGAGGAAACAATATTTCTACCTTGCCCAACAGTATCACAGCAAATCAAACAACTATGTTTGTGAACATAGATAGTAATGTAGATAACCTACAATTTTGAAGAAGCAAGTATGCAGTTTAATACATTTACCATACTGTATCAATTGCCAAGTCTTAGGTGGTGTTTATTTGTATTGTTAATTTTTTTTTTAAAATTTTCAATGTGCAATAAGGAACTGTAATATATAATGTATAATGAATTTTATAAAAGTAGGATCACATTTGTGCAGCTAGATTAAAACATCTCTAAATAAGTGAGTGAATACTTACTTTTACATGATATTGTAACTGAGCCTTTAGTTTTGATGTTAATGAACTAATTATATTTGTATGCGTTATAATCTTTTTGTTCAATGACTAAAATAAAAAATAATGAGGTTTACTTTAGTATAGCGACAAAATTGGTATTCTAAACTCATTGATGATGGTGACAAATCAAAAACTCTATTGCAACTGAAACATTTGTGAGATACCCATCAATACTAGTTTAACAGGAATTTGCGATTACATTTGGCGATAGTATTGCAACTAATTGACTACATATTATTTCCTAGCAAGTTAGCGACTACTTCATAACTCTACTTTCTCATTTAGTATAGCTTTGGTTTAGCGACAAAATTCCTACAAATTTGATTAAGGATTTTCAAAGATTAACTATAGATTTGCTATAAAATGTAACAAATTTTCGACCATATTAGCAAACAACTTGCGACGAGTTACGTTCAGAAAAATTCCTCGCTAATTAGCGTCAATTAAGCATTCCATTTTGTCTACGAAGTTAGCTTGCATTTAGCGATGAGTCTGCTGCAGTAGAGTTTGTCACTAACTAGCGACTACCGTTTAGTCTATTTCTTCTATGGAAGTAGCTTTTTCTTTAGTGATGCTTTTGCGACTATTTATTCGGTAGCTAAAAATTTTTTTCGATGAATTAGTGACTGTTGTATTTGCCTCACAAATCTGCAACTTGTAATTAGCGAGGAAAGCATTAGTTGCTAGGCAGTAGCTAATCCATCACAAATTATATTTTGCGTCAGATTAGCGATGATTTTACGACTCTTTTTGTGGTAGCTAATCGGCCATATTCTTGTAGTGTCCGGGAAAAACCATGATGCAGAGAATTATTGGAAACTCCGATAGACATTACTAAAGAACCAGAAGATTCTTAAATCTAGTGAATTTTGTTGTGCTGCATGTTCTCAAGGAAAGCTAATTTTAAGGCAATCACCAATAAAGATTGGATTTGAGTTCCCTGAATTCTTAGAAAGGATTCAAGGCGACATATGTGGACCTATTCATCCACCACGTGGATCTTTTAGATATTTTATAGTCCTAATAGAGGCATCTTCGAGATGGTCACATGTGTGCTTATTGTCTTCTCACAACATGATGTTTGTGAGATTACTTGCTCAAATTATTCAATTAAAAGCACAGTTTCTAAAAAATCAAATCAAAGTGATTCGTCTTGATAATGCTGGTGAATTTACTTCTCAAGTCTTTAATGCTTATTGTATGACTAACGGAATAAGCGTTTAACATCTAGTAGCTCATGTTCACACACAAAATGGGTTAGTAGAATCACTTATTAAACGCCTCCAATTAATTGTTAGACCTTTACTTATAAGAACAAAGCTTCCAACCTCGGCTTGGGGGCACGCTATTTTACATGCTACAACACTTATTCTTTTAAGGCCAATAAGTTACCATCAATTCTCTCCTATGCAATTAGCTTTTGGCCAGCAGCCAAATATTTTTCATTTAAGAATATTTGGGTGTGTGATATATGTTCCCATAACACCACCTTCTCGCACCAAAATAGGACCCCAAAGAAAATTGGGGATATATGTCTCCATCTACAGTGAGGTATTTTGAGATACAAACTGGAGATGTATTTAAAGCCCGATTTGCATATTGTCATTTTGATGAATCAAAATTTCCAATATTAGGGGGAGAGAATAAGCTTCCTGAAAAGGAACTTAATTGGAATGCATCATCTTTGATGCATTTAGATCCTTGATCAGAGCAATGTGAACTAGAAATTCAAAAGATCATACATTTGCAAAGAATAGCAAATGAATTGCTTGATGTATTTTCTGATACAAATAGGATAACCAAATCCCATATACCAGCTAAAAATGTCCCAGTTTGAATAGATGTCCCAGTTGGACAAGTGGCTACTGAAACAAATTCACGCCAGAAAATGTGGTAGACCTATCGGTTCCAAAGACAAAAATCCTCTAGAAAAAAAAGAGGTAAATACTATTCCTGTTGAAAAAGATATAGTAAAGACGCCTGCAGTTGTCCAAAATTTTGATATAGTTTTGATGCCAGCAGACATTCAAGTACCTGAAAATTGTGAAAATGACGAGATCTCGATAAATTATGTCTTTACAAAAGAAAAATGGGACCGAAATAAGATAATTGTCAATGAAAGATTTGCATATAATGTGGAATTAAATATCATGCATGAAAGTAAGGATCTTGAGCCAAGAACAGTCGAAGAATGTCGACAAAGGAATGATTGGCGAAATAGAAAGAAGCTATGAAGACTGAGTTAGACTCACTTGCAAAACGTAAAGTCTTTGGACCTGTAGTCCATGCATAGAAGATGTAAAACCTGTTGGATACAAATGGGTATTTGTGAGAAAACAAAATGAGAAAAATGAAGTTGTACACTACAAAGCTTGACTTGTGGCACAAAGTTTTTCACAAAGGCCCGGTATAGATTATGAAGTTACTTATTCCCTTATAGTAGATGCAATAACATTGCGTTATTTGGTTAGTTTATCCACATAATATAAACTACATATGCATTTAATGGATGTGATAATAGGCTACTTATACGGATCATTAGATTGTGATATCTATATGAAAGTCCCTGAAGGATTAAAGATATCTAAATTATCTAATGAATATTCACAGGGGTTATACTCAGTCAAATTGCAAAGATATTTATATGGTCTAAAGCCATCTGGACGAATGAGGTATAATCGTCTTACTGAGTATCTGGCCAAAAATGGATTTAAGAATGATGATATCTGCTCATGTATTTTTATAAAGAAATCTGCATCTAGATTTATTATAATTGCTGTGTATATTGATGATTTGAATATCATTGGAACCCTTGAAGAGATTCCAACAATTATAAAAGCTCTAAAAAAGAGTTTGAGATGAAAGATATTGGAAAGACTAAATTTTGTCTTAGCCTGCAGATCGAGAATATAAAAAAAGGGATCTCTATTCATCAAACAACATACATAGAAAAGATCTTGAAGAAATTTTACATGGATAAGTCACATCCATTAAGTATCCAATGATTGTAAGGTCTTTGGATGTGGAAAAAGATCAATTCTGTCCTAAAGAAGAAAATGAAGATATCCTTGGTCCTAAAGTACCATATCTTAGTGCTTTTAGAGTGCTAATGTATCTAGCTAATAATATACGACCTGACATATCATTTGCGGTAAATTTACTCGCGAGATATAGTTTCTCTCAAACCAGAAGACATTGGAATGAAATAAAAAAAATCTTTCGATATTTTCATGGAACGGTTGATATGGGATTATTTTATCCATATGGATCCAAGTCACAACTAGTTGGCTATGCAGATGCAGGATACTTGTCTGACTCACACAAAGGGAGATCTCAAATAGGATACCTGTTCACATATGGTGGTACAGCTATATCATGGAAGTCTACGAAATAAACGATTGCAGAAACATCCTCTAATCATGCTGAAATACTAGCGATACATGAAGCTAGTCGCAAGTGTTTTTGGCTCAGGATTTTGATCCAATATATTCTATCATCATGTGGACTGATTGATCATAAAATAGCTCCAACTATTTTGTTTGAGGATAATACAGCATGCATTGCTTAATTTAAGGATGGATACATCAAAGGTAATAGAACAAAGCATATTTCTCTCAAATTCTTCTTCACTCATGATCTTCAAAATTAAAGAACAATTGATATCCAACAGATCTGCTCAAGCGATAATCTGGCAGATTTATTTACAAAGTCACTCCCAATGTAAAACCTGAGAGATTAGTAAATAATTAGCGAATAAATTAGTTATTAATCAGGAAAATTAGAAAATAGAATTTCATAGTTTAATGTGGTAGAATTAATTAAAATAAGAATTTTGACACTAATTTCAAAGAAATCGGCCCAAGATTGGGCCGAACGGGCTGAACCGGTCAAACCGGGCCCGAAATGGGCCTAAGGCCCAACCCATTGGCCCAATATCTTAAAAGAGGAGAGTCCTCTTCTTCCTCATTTACCCAAGAACGCTGAAACATACAAGGAGGAGGAGGAAGGATTCCAAACCCTAACCTCCATTTCAAACCACCATATCTCTCCACTCTGAGCTCCGATCGCCGCACCGTTTGCGGCCACGCAACCACCACGTCGAGCTCTACGAATCTATCGGAACAATTTCATTGGTAAGTCTCACTTTCAATCCAGTTTCTCTACCCCTTTTGATTTTTAAAAAATTATTGGAGTGGTGGTGAGATTTTGCTTCTTTGATATTATAGGACCCGATTAGCTTGAGGAAAACATTCAGTCTTGCTTATATGATGCTTGGGTAAGGTTGGTGTGTATGTAAATTGGAGCTTAACGATATACATTGGTAGCTTGGAGGAGTTTAGGTGCCATTACTTTGGGAAATTTGGATCCTTGGAGCTGTGTTTGGTGCCTCTTGGGTGGTGTTTTGGATTATACGTGAAGGCCAAGGTATGGTTTAGGTTTCACGTATTTAATATATAATGTTCTGTGAAAACTTAGGCTAGATGACTATAAGATAGGAATGAATGTGTGAGTATGTAAATTGTTTAGTGCTTAATGGTAAATGTTGAACAATGTTGAGTTTTGGCCTATTGTTGATATTGGTGTTGGATTACTAAATGATGAATTAATGATGCTTGTCAAGGTATGAGAATTAATATGAGTTTATGGTGGTTTGTTGGTGGATCTTTTGACTAAAGTAATGAATTTTAGGTATGAGATTATGTATATATTGAGGTATAATTGATTGAGGTAGGATGTATATTTTTTAGCATTATAAATGGTATGTGGCTGTGTTAAATATGTGTAAAGGAGGTATGATTGAGTTTGGTTTGAAAGAAACTTGAGGTTTAAGGTTTTGGTGAAAAAGTGGATTTTGGCCGAACTTCGGCGTGCCATAACTTGGTTTCCGGACCCCCAAATTATTTCAAACTTGTTTCATATAAAAATTGGGTTCGTGAAGTATATGCCGTTCAAAGAACGGATGAAAAATGTTTTAAAATAAAAAATTATGCATAACTTGCGTACGCGACCACTGCATGCGACGTGACCAACTTATTCGGGTTGGGTATCTCGCATACACGAGCAGGGTGCTTGCATATGTGAGCATAGAAAATTGTACGCTCTGATAAACCCATATTTTATGATATATATTGTGCTCAATTCAAGAGATTTATTCAATCCTTCACCCACTTACTCATGTAAATTGCATGGTTTTACTTTCCCTTCCTTATTATGTGATATATGTGAAATACATGTTTCCTATGCTTTAAAATTAATTATTTTAATAACCCTTTATTACCATTCGATACCGTGATTTGTGTGTTGAGTAGTTTCAGATCTCTTAAGGCAGGAATGACTTAAAGGATGGAAAGGAAACATACAAAAATGGAAGGAAAGCACAAAATGGAGTTTTTGAAGAAACTGGCAGCGACGCGAACGCGTGACTAACGCGGATGCGCACCATGAGCAGAACGCAGATGACGCGGATGCATGACCGAGGCAAACGCGTGATAAGAAAAACTCCAGATGACGCGACCGCATGACCCACGCAGACGCGTGACAGACGCCACGCACCAGAAATTACAGAAAATGCCCCCAGCGATTTCTGAAGCCCTTTTTGGCCCAAATCCAAGTCCAGAAGGCATAGATTAGAGGTTATGAAGTGAGGGAATGCATCCATTCAAGGAGAGCTCCAATTATTCACTTATCATAGTTTAGATGCAGTTTTTAGAGGGAGAGGTTCTCTCCTCTCTCTTAGGTTTTAGGATTAGAATTTGTTATTATTTCAATTTAGTATTCCAACTCCTTATCAGGTTCAATACTCCTTTACTTTATACTTCCCTTGCTTTCAGATATTTTAATGCTTTCCTTTAATTACTTTTGTTGTCTAATTGGCTTATGAACCATTCATGTTTAAATTTGATTTTCTATTTAATATAATTTGAGGTATTTCAGAATTATGATTGCTTTCCTTTATTTACATTAATAATTTACATTTTCTTCCTTTTGCCTTGGTTGATTAATTGGTAACACTTGAGTTGTCAAACTCAGCAGTGGTTGAAATTGGCAGATTCCTAATTAATCTAGATCGCTCTAAAGCTAGTCGTCCCACAGGGATTGACTAGAACTTGAGGATCAATCTAATTAGTCCACTTGACTTAACTAAGTGGGATTAAAATCCAATTCTCATCACACCTGATAAGGATAACTAGGATAGAAATTCTAATTTCTCATACCTTGCCAGGTTCCCATACTTTAACTCTCCAGGTTCCCTATGGGCATGCATATATGAATATTATTGAGCTTGGGGTGTTATCTCCCTCATGTCAGCTTGGGATTCTTCCCATGGATATGATTGAGCTTGGGGTGTTGTCTCCCTCATGTCAGCTTGGGATTCTTCCCATGGAATATTATTGAGCTTGGGGTGTTGTCTTCCCTATGTCAACTTGGGCTTCGCCCCATGGTTTATTTTTTAGCTTGGGGATGTGCGTACAGAGGAACTGTCCAATGGTTAGCTACTAGGACATGTCAAGTTGGTTGTATAACCGACAGATGAGCTCATCAACCATAGGATAGGCATCCATCATGTGCATATTATTTGCTTTGTTTGCTATGCATTAATTGGGAATGCCTAATTGATTATATTATGCTAACTGTTATATTTGCTATTTGTACTACTTGTTTCCTACCTGTACTTGCCTTTGTCTATTTGTTTATCTTTGCAAACTCACCGGAGATGAAGGAACGGAGGAAAGATGGAAAGACTTAGTGTTAAGGTTAAGTTTAAACTAGGCTTAGATAGTCTTAGAAGACCACCCAATTATGGTTTCTGTTTTAGTATCTTAAACTTTAATATCTGAGTGTCGGCATTCTAGGATTGTCTCTGGCGTTCCCAGGACCTTATATATTAGGTGCGTGGCACCTTTACCATGCTGAGAACCTCTGGTTTTCATCCCATACTGTGTTGTTGTTTTTCAGATGCAGGTCGAGAGGCTCCTCGGTAGGCATCTGGAGTTCTGCAGCGAAGTGTATTCTGGGATGTTATTTTGGTATATATTTTTGTATATAATTTTATGTACTTAACTCTCCGAAAAGCTACTTTACTTTGTACCTCTTAAAGGTTTATGGAGAACTAGGGTTTTATGTATATGTATTTTGGACTTCAGGCTATGTATATATATAAGTAAATATTCTCTAGCCAGCCTTAGCTTCGCAGGCTGAGTTGGGGGCTTGTTATCTTGTATTCTTGACCTTCTAACCCTGCCTTCGGTTTAGTTAAGCTTATGAACCTTGGTTTTCTTAGTACGCAAGTAATCTCATTTCTGGAGTGTTGTGCTTTTTTATTTTGCATTTTTGCTTTACCCATTTTTCAAGGCTCTTCGTATACTACATACATTTTCAATATTATTATGTATATATATTTTATTTTTAGAGGTCGTAATACCACACCACCTTTGCTTTACGGCTTAAGTGTAAAGCTCTGTGTGGTAGGGTGTTATACCCAAAATCCTCCTTTGAAGGATTGGTACATCAGATTGGGATGCGCCAATTTCGATATATTAAATAATGTCGACAAGAAGGGGAGACTGTACTTTTTTTTCCTTGGTCAGGTTTTTTCCCATTCGGTTTTTCTTGACAAGGTTTTTAATGAGGCAGTCCCTATCACAAAAGATTTTGTACTCTTTTTCTTTACTAAAGTTTTTTCCCATTGGGTTTTTTTTTAGTAAGATTTTATTGAGGCATAATCCTAAATGGTCATCCAAGGGGAAATGTTATGATAAGTATGAGATGGATGCCCATTTAACATGGACGGCTCAACTTTTCCATAGTGAAATGTCATGTTACCAAGGAAAATTACATTTAATGAAAGTGGAAAAAAGTGGACTCTGTGCATGTATAAATAGGAGTTTGCTCTAAAACAATACACATGATAATAACATATAAAATTCCCTCTCTTTCTATATCTCTCCGAAGGTCTTAAGTTGCAATACATATATAATACTAGTAAATATATGAATTACTTCTATTATTATTGTGAGATAATTATATTGATGAATATCAATATTAGAGTCTTTTATTTACATTTTTTATTTTATATTTATTATATCTTTCTTATTTATTTATTTTATAACAATTTCTACAAATTTCTAATAGCTAGCTAATTAAAATTGATAATTGATTAGGTACCCTAAAGTTACATAATATGACCTATTTCTTCTTGGCTTAGAAAGATTCACTTTCACCTTGCCCATAATTTATTTGAAGAACTACCTCAGCAATATTAGTAGAGAAGTTTACCTAAATTATAGGGTCATTCCATCCTCATTCTTAATTAGCTTATAATTTGTGCTCAAAGAGTTGTTAAAACTTTATAGACAAGAGTTGCTGAAAATGTGAATTCAAATCCCTCTCTCCAATGTTATATCATCCCTGTTTGGGACAGTCCAACTCAAAAATGACCGAGAAATAAAAAGGATAATCGTCATTTTTAAAAGAAATTGTTCTATTAAATTTGGAGTCACTATCAATAAATCTTTCTACAAGAATAGAATGGCTAATTGGATGCCAAAAATGAGAAAAGTCTACTATACCAGAGTTTGATTTGTATGTGTTTACATCTGAGAGACCCCTCATATGGTGGAAGTATGATGAGGATTGTTCTACTGGAGGTTAGGAGGTTTGAAGGAGACGGAAAGTGAATAGTTAGTTTAGAAATGGGAATCCCTTAGATAGATTACCGATATTATTGGTTTAGAATAAATTTTAAGTTTGATTCTGAGTATCGGAGTTCTAGGAATGTCTCTGACTTTTCTGGGAGCATATATATTATCTATGCGGGCACCTTTCCCATACTGAGAACCCCTGGTTCTCATTCCATACATACTGTTGTTTTTCAGATGCAGGACGTGAGGCTCCTTGCTAAGCATGCTGAAGACTCCTTATGAATGAAGATCTACATTTTGGCCTTTTTTATATTATGTATTCTGTTATATATATGTGTACTTTCTCCGATTCTGTATAAAAGCATGTTTTGTCTTTCTTAGAGGTTGACTTTGAGAACTAGCATTTGTATTCTATGTTTTGGTTTACCTTTGGGTTATATATATATATTCTAGCTGGCCTTTACTTCGCAGGTCGAGTCTAGAGGTTGATTATGTAACTATCTTTTAGAACTCTATTTATATATATATGTCTCTTGGTTTTTTCTGTATAAGCCTTCAATCTTAACGCTTTTCGAGTGTGACACATTTGTCTAGTCTTGGTTTTTGCTTAATTTTTTTCTTCAAGGCTCCTAGATATAATATCTTTGCTATATTTATATGTATATATTTTGTTTCTAAAGATCGTAGCACTTCACCACATTTGATTTACGTCCTAGGCGTAAAGCTCTACGTAGTAGGGTGTTACCAATGGTGGATCCAAAAATTTTATAAGAGGGGGCCAAATTAAATACAAAATAAATTAAAATATAACATAACAAAACGTTAACAAAATATAATTTATAGTATATAGGTCAAAATTAATAATTATATTATATAAAAATTAACATTCAACTACATACTTTAGGTTTTAGTCTTTTTGAATTTGTTCTACGATATTTCATATAACTAAAATTATTAATTTATCATCTGAAATAAATTTGAAGGATTCTCTTTTTCAACATATACAATCATATAATCTGTTAAAAGTTCGTCTTTCATCTTGTTTTAAAGTATTGTTTTAATAATTTTTATTATTTAAAAAATCTATTCAGTTGTTACTGTTGTCATAGAAAGAGTCAAAATAAGAAATTTTTTATAATTGTTACTTTTTACATTAATCCAAAACCTATGTTTTTTAATAAATTTTTAATTATTTATATATTTATACGCTTTTAATGTTTTTTAAACCAATTTGTTAATTGTTACTAATATATTATAATACACATTATAATTTAGAGTGAATACGCCACCCGACCCCTGACAATTATCTCGAAAGGACAATGAGACCCCAAAAAAAATATACCCAATCCGGCTCCTGATCTATTTTTTAGGACTGATTAGTCCCTGTGCCAAAAAAAAAACAACATTGACTTTTTTTGGCACAGGGGCCTCGTTGTCCTTTCAAAGTAATTGTCAGGAACCGGAATATTTTTTTTTTGTCAAGGACTTAGGCCTCCCTTAAATCCGGCACTGGGTGTTACAAGTAAGGACCTAGATTAGCTTCTTACCAATATAAGAACCTTAGATATTCTTTCTTTAAGTCTTCTTAGAATCACTATTTGATAAGTTTATTACAAGAAGATAAAGTTTGAAACTCCTACTAGCTTGTTTACGAAATATTGAGAAGTTTGAATATTTAACAACTTTGAGGTATAGTTCTAAAATATTTTTAATAAAAGTAAATTATTTTCAAAATTACAAGTAATTTAATGTGGATTAAGATATGAAATGAAACTGTATAAATTACAACTTTTGAAATGTCTTCTAAGATAGAAGAGCCAAAAAAAATTAACTTAGCTTGAAGAAAACCAAAAAATTAAGTTATAAACATTTTCACTTGATAAAGTGTCAATTTTTTTAAAAAAAATTATGAAAATAGGGCAGGAGAAGTATTTGGGTATAAAGTTGAAACTCCGATGGTAAGAATACTTATTTTGGGCTTTTGGCAAGGATAAAAGGGTCTCAAATTTTTATTATCTTTTGCGGCTGATTTTTTTATATATGAAAAAATATTAGTGTTACATAATAAAAATGATGTATATAAAGTATTTAAATTGGTATGATGTGAGTGCAAAACTCAGCCTGCGATTTGATTTTAATTTTTTTAATTTTAATCCTGCAAAACGCAAATTGCAATTAGCGTTTTAATATTTTTTAAACATGCAACCTCCAAAATGCAGGTTGTGTTTTACCCTTTTCTTTTTTTTTTCATTTAGAACATCACAAAACATAGGCTGCATTTTGTAAAGTGCAGGTTGCATTTTGATTATATAAAATATTTTGATCTGAGAGCCTTGTCTATAAATACCATTGCCATTCATCTCTCTTTTGTACTTGTGATTCTTTTTTTTTTTGTGACAATTAGTAGTGTCAAAAAATTTGGGTGAGGTGAGTTTGAGGCTATGGAAGGTATTGCAATTTTGTAAGTGTATTATAACAGTGAGAACATACTAAACACATACAAGAGAGTGACTTTTATTTGTGAATATCCGTTTTCTTTTGATATTCCATGCATCATGAGTTTTGTAGAGTTTGAAATGGTTTTTGTGAGAACATACAAAGTTACATTTCAAAGAGGGTGAGCAACATTTTATACAAGAATCCTGTACAAATATTTGGTGGGCTAATAAAGTTTCAAATAATGTCCATCACTGATGATGCATGTATGCAGTAGGTGTTCTATATTCATCAACAAACCCGGTTACACGTGCTGTTTATAGAGTTGTACGTTGAGTTTGAACAATATTTGGGGCTAGACGCAGTTGGCGAGGAGGTGAATATNTCAGAAGAAGATAACAACGACATTGAAGAAGAATTCAAAGCCAACTACAAAGTCGATGACGAAGACAAGGCAGGCAATCCGGCGGTGCAAAATGAAGCAGATGCAATTGTCAACTAGCATCCTTTTGGTATTCTGTCTTTTATGCAAACTTGAATCTCACAACTATGCATGCTCCGGAATTTTCTGAGTATACGAATTTGGGTATGTTATGTTTATTAATTAAAGTTACCATTACCATGTCTTTATTTAGCCTTGACCGACTAACGGTGGTTCTCATTTCATAGGTGAAGGCAATGTTGTGATGGAAGATGGTGAGTTTAGTATCGGAATGAATTTTGTTTCTAAAAAGTCGGTAATTTCTGCAATCAAAAGCTACACTATCTCTAAAGGAGTTGATTACACTGTGTACAAGTCGGAGCCGCAGACATTCTACGCAAAATGCAAGGGGTATAGTACAGTATGCTAAATCAGTTTACATTAGTTATAACAACAACAACAACAACAACAACAACAACAACAATAACCATAATAAAAAAATAATGACAATAACCATTATCGTTGACCAATTAGAATGCCACTCGCTGAAAGCTCATTGCGAGGAACGAGTGCCATCAACGGCATACGCTCCCATGTCCAAACAAAAAGCAGAATAAGTAGGCCGTCCATCTCTTTACAGTCGTATTGCGATGCACGACACGACTTGTATAAATGTGCTAGACTAGCTGGCCACAACTGTAAAGTCGAATTTGATGGAAATCTCGAAGAAGAGGTAACGACTTCGAGTAAGCAGAAGTGGTCAACTTGTTTGGAAACACAACAGTTCCAAGTAAGAAGAATATGTGAGCCTGGACATACTGCTCGATCAACTCTTGGGTGTCTAATGTTTCGATGTCTCTGCATTGCCGAATCTATGCTAGGTTTACCTTCCTAATGCGTGATCGTTGAGACCGGGCTGCCTACCAAAAACGGCTAGGCATTTATCTACCAAGAACTCGTGATTGCTTTTGTTCTGCCAGTCATGAGATCCCCATTAATCAGTAGGCCAAGTATATGTGTGACGTTTTCTATGATAAAAGTTACTTCGCCGACTGGAAGGTGAAACGTGTAGGTTTCAAGCCTCTATCACTCCAGCAAAGCACTCAACAGTGTAAAATGTCCCCTCAATTCTCCTATTCACGAAACGTGATGGAACCCGGTTGATGCTAGAATGACTAAGGGTGTTCATGGATCGGATCTAATCCGCATATCCGTGGTGTTTATTTGAATCCGATCCAAAAATTGCGGATATGGATCCTATCCACAAGGCTTTCGGATCGAATCGGATTAGATCCGCACACTAATCGGATCGGATTGCGGATTTTGTGTTGGTATCCGCATATCCGATCCGCATATCTGCGTATCCGCAAAAATAAAGAAATAAATAAGTAAATATTCTTTTTATGTTTTATTTCAACTAATAATGATCATATATGTTGTATTATTTTAATTTATTATTTAAAAAAAATATGTTTAATATTATTTTAAGAGTAAACATATTTAAAAGAATAGAAAAATGAATTTTATTGATATTTTTTAATAAAAATAAGCTTTTAAAAATATTTTTGTGTTTTGCGGATATATCCGATATCCGATCCGATCTTATATACAAATGTGCGGATTGGATCCAACCTTAAAAACTGTGAATATTAGATCCGATCCGATCCGATCCGCGTGCACCCCTAAGAATGACTGCAATTATCTCATTAGAGTTTTTTGTCGATCAAGTTTTTTGGATAATAAATTC
>NC_029788.2:78194357-78248692 GCF_000816755.2 Arachis ipaensis | reverse complement strand
AGCGGTGAAATTGAAATTAAAATAAAATTATAATCAATTAATTAATTTTTAATAGTTTCTAATTTAAAATTTGAAGGAAATTCGGATTCCCGTCAGTTACCTAAACAAAAAAACGTCCTTCCTCTCACCATTTGTTGTTACCTCCTTCATCTAACCCCCATCTCCTTTTGACCTAGCAGTCCTCCCTCAATTTGACCGAGTAGCCACTGAAGAAAGCCCCACTACCGGCGCTGGAAAACCAACCTCCATGAAGTCCGATGCGACCTGAGAAGTCGGCGCTCCCAACCGCTCCTCCCGCACAATTGAAGTCTTCCCTTCACGCTTAGTGTTCGCTGCCGCCATCGTCCTGCGCGCTTCCCTCGTGCGACCGTTGAGCGTCAGTCATCTACTAGGAGCTCCCCGTTGCTGTCGCCTGACCGCTGGACATCCGCACGCTGCGTGGCCCTGTGTCGCACCATACTCATCGCTGAACGCCGCGTCTTCTTTGCGCCACTTGTGGTCTACCGCCAACGAATCCAACGCCACTGTTCCCTCTTTCTGATGGCAATGCTTCTCTTCGTCCCCCTCTTGGACTACAAAAGGTCAGTATAAAGCTATTGTTCTACTCTATAAAGTATGTTTGTTTGATACCTAGGGTTCAGATGTTATTTAATTTTGGGTCTGGCTATTTAATGTGATTGATGTTAGATTTGAATTGCTGTAAATGCTATGAAGTGCTAGATAGACAAAATATGAAAGTTCAATTCTTGATTTTGTGATTGTTATTAGCTTTTTGAAACCCAAAAAATAGTTATAACTCAGCATAATGTAGCTTCATTTGAAATTGGGTGTGAATCTAAGGTTCAAGTACTATATGCATTAGTTATTTTCATGGAAAAAGTGGATGTTTATCTGCTTTATGTCATTGCTTTGTTACTTGATTTGCTAGATTGTGCATGCATATGCTCTGTAGGTTTCTTTTATTATGTGGTTTAGATTTGATTTTGCTTAATTTTGGTTGAATTGAACTTGGATCTGAGTTAAGCCATTTAAACATGGTGCACGGGTGGTATTTTGGTCAATTTGTTAGTTGCTAATGAAGAACCAATGAGGATATTTATTTTTCCATGTATGCGGATTGTTATTTCATATGAGAAGTAGATGTTATCTAGTTTATACCATTGCTGTGTTACTTGATTTGCTGTTTGCAATTTTGCTTATTCTGTCCTTATATTATGTAGTAACTAACTGCCTATCTCTTTGTATCTAATGCACTTACACTTCTAATGTTACTTAGGACTGTAGGATGCTCTAGTTATTATTTATTAACTATAAGATCTCTAGTTTAGGATGAGAACATGATTTTTGTTTCCAAATCATTGTAGATTTATTATGGGATGTTATGCAAACTTCCTTGTTATGTTGTTTTAAGTTAATGGACATTGGATAAAGTTGCTATGTTCACAGAATCACATGAAGAAAAGTTAATTTATAAAAGAGATTTTCTTAATTTGATATAGAAAAAATGTAAATTTTGTTGACTATTGGAAACTTGGAATATTAGCTAGCCTTAGCCAGTTTTCATGCTGGTATAGTATTTACCATACATTTCATATAATAATTCAGAAGTTAATATATATATCATAACTAATTTCTTTGCTTACTTGAAATTCATTCATATTACACATATAGGAGTGAAAGCTGCATTTTATCTTCCTTTGCACCAAAAGATGTCCTAAGCTCTTCTTCTATTGTTATCTTATTTTGTTAGCTTGAAGGAAGATGACTAAAAGATACCGGGAATGTGCCGTGGGAATCGACCTTTGTACGACATACTCATGTGTTACTGTATGGCTGGATGAGTATCAACGAGTGGAGATTGTCCACAATGACCAAGGCAATAGAACAATACCATCATGTGTTGCATTTACTAACAAGCAAAGGTTGATTAGTGATGCTGCTAAGAACCAAGCTACGTCCAATCCAGGTAACACAGTCTTTGGTAATTGATCTTTTATCGTAATACCTTTGTTTTCTCTACATTGTATTAGGTAATAGCTAATCAATTTTTATCTGTTTTTCTCTTTTTTTTCTCAGATTCTAAAAGGTTGATTGGTAGGAAATATAGTGACTCCATTATCAAGAATGACATGATGATGTGGCCATTTAAAGTCATTCTTGGTGTTGATGACAACCAATGATTGTTGTTACATACAAGGGCCAAGAGAAGCATCTTCTTGCAGAAGAAATTTCCTCTATAATTCTCACAAAAATGTGGAAGATTGCAGAGAAATATATAGAAGCTCCTGTCAATAATGCAGTAATTACTGTCCCTGCTTATTTCACTAACTCTCAACATAAAGCCACGAAAGTTTTCGGTGCCATTGCAGGCCTCAGTGTCATGAGAATTATCAATGAGCCTACAACTGCTGTAATTGCATATGGCCTGAACAAGCTAGCTGATTGTAATGGAGAACGAAACATTTTCATCTTTGACCTCGGTGGTGGTACTTTTTATGTGTCTCTGCTTACAATTAAAGATAAAGTCTTTGAAGTTAAGGCCACAACAGGGAACATTCATCTTGGTGGAGAAGACTTCGATAACAGAATGGTGAATCACTTCGTACAAGAATTCAAAGGGAAGAATAATGTGGATATTAGTGGGAACTCAAGAACCTTAAGAAGGTTGAAAATTGCAGTAAAAGGGCAAAAAGGACACTCTCATTTGCTTTTGATACTGTTATTGAACTTGATGTTTTATATCAAGGCATTGACCTTTATTCATCATTCAGCCGTGCCAAGTTTGAGGAACTAAACATGGAACTCTTTAGAAATTGTATGGAAACAGTAGATAAGTGTCTCACTGATGCTAAGATAGACAGGTCTTGTACACATGATGTTGTTCATGTTGGCAGCTCATCTAGGATTCCCAAAGTGCAGCAGCTATTGCAAGAATTCTTCAGAGGTAAGGATCTTTGCAAGAGTATCAACTCGGATGAAGCTGTTGCTTATGGAGCAGCAATTGTGGCTACTTTATTGACTGAAGACATCAAGCGAGCTCTAGAAATGGTTCTATTAGATGTTACACCCCTATCACTTGGTATAAAGACATTTGGAGACCTCATAGGAATAGCGATTCCTAGGAATACTACCATACCTGCAAAGAGAACAAAAAGATATTGTACAGCTAAAGATAACTATACCATTGTTCTGATAGCTGTTTATGAGGGTGAGAGGACAAGAGCCAGAGATAACAACTTGCTTGATTGGTTTAATCTTTCTGGTCTTTCTCATGCTCCTCGTGGCCATCCTTTATATGTATGCTTTGATATAGATGCTGATGGTATCCTAAATGTGTCTGCTTGGGAAGAAACCAATCGTTGTATCATTGATAATGTCAAGAAGTTTTAGGAGTAGTTCTTGATTGAGTAGAAAGGTTTGCATCTAGTGTAGAATTTGATGTGTAAAATTTTAATTTATTCCTACAAGTTTATAATAGTAATTTTGTAATAAATCATGGAAGTTATATTTTAATATGATTAGAATTTTTGAAAGATTATTGTGAATTATTTTATCTTAAGTGCATGCATTAGTGACGTGATTTTGGAGTGTCATGTGAAGTGCAGTGTCAGAGGGGACATGACATATTACCCCATTGTTGTAACTTGTAAAGTACATTATAAGCGAGTTATAGATATAGGAGTCAATGTGAAAGAGTTGAGGTTAGTACTTAGTAATTCTATAATCAAATTATATAGTATTCAGTTCAATAATTAATTAATTACTCTAATTATTATGGCATAATCAGTGAAACAGAAAAATGAGACCTGGTAGGACTGGGAGTAAGGTGGTACTGCATGATGCAGAATTTCTAAGAGTCAATGATCGGTAAATAAGAGGAAGTGCTATATTCTCCCATTTTTTTGTAAATTTATTTATTTATTTGGTCATGATGCTACTATTCTCCTTACTTTCTCAGTACTACAATATACAGTAACACCAACCGAATCTCCCTCTCCTTTTCTAAGTTTTCTTATAATCTTAGTATTTTATACTAACTTCAATTCATAAACCTATTTTCCATCCTCTGAGGATGTTCATTTTATTATGTATGCAGACGATTATTTCATATGAGAAATAGATGCAGAATCTAACAACTCAAACAAAATACCAATGTTATAATTAAAATAAACATCCACTTTTCTTGTTAGATCCAGTCTAATAAAATAAACATCTACTTTATTGTAAAAAATAACCATCCGCACACTAGTAAATTGAACATCCGACATATTTTAATTGTATTTACTTAAATCCAATCCAATCAAATAAACATCCACTTAAGAATAAAAATAACCATCTACATACCTACTGAATTGAACATCCAGAATATTTTAATTGTATTTACTTAAAATTTAATTCAATCAACAAAACATCCACTTAAAAATAAAAATAAGCATTCGTATATCTAATAAAATGAACATCTAGCATATTATGAATTGACCACAATTTCTAATATGTACATTAAATTTCTCATTCATAGACTTAGAATAATTGTGGCAAATGTTTTCTCTCAACAGGAGTATTCCCATTTTAAGAACGTTCATGAATATAAGAGACACTACAATAAGTAACAAATGTGTAGTTAATTCGTCATTAACCAAAATCATTCACTAGTTTCATTTCTAATAGTATTTTGAATTAAATTGTGTTGCGGTGTCAATAGATGTTGTTGCTTCATCTAGTACCAAAATCCTTTTATTAATGCATTTGTCCAACGCTCTAATTTTCTCTATTCTCAACCACGGTAACATTGAACAAATTTAACCAAATGTCAAATAGATAGAATTAAACATAATAAGCACAAAAATACTTTTAAGGCTTGTCACAGTTATACTCCTAAATGGTAAAATGTATTCCTTTTATTTTCTTTAAAAAAATGTCTTACCTAGTGCATCAAGAACTCTTGGATCTTGCCTTACAATTTCAGCAATATGGCACTTCTTGAGAACATGAAGAGCAAAGTTGAGAACCATATAGACATAGACTAATTTAAGAGAACCTTAAAAATGTCTCAGTGATCGATCTAAGGAATTTAAAAACAAAAAAATAGCACCATGTTGCTTGAGTAAATCTGTGCTGAAGAGTTCAACATACACAAAATTCATACAGTACCTGATTCAAACATACCAACAAGATAGCAAAGATAAATAGCAATCACTATAACAAAAATCAATCATCTGGATAAGAAGTAAAGTAACCATCCACTTTAAGTCACGTTGCATTCAAAAGACCAAACGGTGAGCCAAGACTACTGTACTAATTACACCAAAATTCTGCAAAATTTCGCGCGCTAGAATAAAAACCAATGCAACCATAAACAGTAACAACTTGTACAATTGATTCCAATACATTTAAATTCCAACCATGGTGTTCATATGCAGAACAATCAAGTAACTCAGCAAAATTCATTGCATAAACATCTAGTTACGAGTAAAACTATAGTCATCAACTAACCTTTGGATGAAGCAACATCGATGGAGAGCTCCGCTGATGGGGGATTCTTGGGTTAATGGGTTAATGGGTTCTATTCAAACGAAGTTTAGTGACTCTTCCCGCACTAACATTAAATTAATTGCAACCATCTACACCAACAGCTTATTCTACACATTCCAATATACTGGAATTGCAACAATGGAGTTGTTCACTATGAACAATCAAACATCTTAGCAAGATAAACTATTTCTACAACTAGAAGCAATAGAAACAATAATAATGAAAATTAGAACCTAACCCACTAACCGTAGACCCTCGACGATGGTGCGTGTTTCAGGGCTGTAACAGCAATGAGACTACGACCCCTCCAACGGTCACGGCTTCAACTGGCTGACACAGGAGGAAGGTCGCAGGACGCAGGCGGACTCAGGGCACGCACATGTTGCAAGTTAACTGCGCTGAGACAAGACGGCGACGGAGGACGACGGCGCGGAATGGTGAATGGTGCAGGTGAGGGGCCGACCGAAGTGGCTGCTACCAGCGAACAAAAGACGCACACGAACGAGGTTGGGAGGTGCAGGTCTCGTTGGCGCTGATGCAGGTTCCAGGTCAGTTGCCGCGGCGGCAGTGGGATGGTCAGGAGCGACTGTGCAGGGGTTGGAGGGTAGGGTTGCCGTCGGTGCCAAAAAAGGAAATTGGAAAAAATTTGAATTAGGGATTATGTGGTTACTATTAACACAAAACTGAACAGCAATTTTAGAATTAGGGTAAAAGTTGGTTGATTTTCTTTTTTAACTCATTGGACCAAATAAACAGCCCATTGTAGCCATTGTAAAGATACCTCATTGTCTCTCTAGCGGGATTCTAATAATAATAATAAAAAAAATAGCCGTGTGTATACTAATAATAATGATAATAATAATAATGATAACAGTAACAACAGAATAACAACAATAATAATAATGATCTTAATAATATATTAGTTAACATAATAATAATAATAATAATAATACACAGCATTACATACCGTGTTAACAAAAATAATAATAATCATAATCATAATAATAATACTACTAATAATAACGGTAATAATAGAGCAGAACTAATAATAATAACAAGGACAAATCACTCAAAAGTGGAAAACTTTACGTAGATCACCCAAAAGCACCTTCCTATGTAATTCGAATCAGTCAAAATCGAATTACATGTGACCACTATAAAACAAATTGCACCAATTCGAATTACATGCATGCTCTTCCTAATGGTAATTCGAATTGCGTTGATTCGAACTACACACACACAACTCCCTGCTAGTTCGAATTAGCCAACTTCGAACTAGCCCCCGGTTTGGAGCTCATAGTAATTCGAAACAGGCTGTTTCAAATTACACCCTGTTTAGTCTATCCATAGTAATTCGAATTGCTCCCATTTGAATTACAAAGCCTCTCCCTATAAATAGAGTTCGAATTAAGCTCATTCGAACTAGCATAACGAACCCCTGCCCCACCAAATCCCAGAGAAAAACTCTTTCCTTACGACTCCAACAAAGTGTTCAACAGAATATTCAGCTGATGGGGGATAACCCGGACCGACTTTATCGTTTGGATGGGTTGCCCATATAGCTGGTATCATCAATGAAGAGGTTAGTGCGAACTTTTCCTTTTAAAATAGGATTTAATGTGTTGTTTTTATATTTTTGCCTTTTGTTTGTTGTAATGGTAGTCATTATTTACCGTTGTTAAGTTAGATAGAGTTGTTGTATAAGTAGTTATATTAGTGGTTACATTAGTGGTTTATCAGTGATTACAAATAAATACAGAAGTATGCGTGGTAAAGATAACGGAGGGTGAAACTAGAGTAAAGATTTTTTTTATTAACATGAATAGTAATCATTGAAGTAAATTTATCAGTGTTAATATTATACAATTTTTAAGAAAATATTTAAAAAATATTTTCTTAAATATTTTCTTATTAGGCCCAGTTTGATGTATATATGATTTTATTTTCCATCTTAACGCGTAAGATGATTTGGTAGGGTACAAGCTGTATTTTTTGGATTAAGATATGCATTAGTGAATGATGTTGTGTAAATATGTTCGGAGATAAGAGACAATGTGATACATTCTTTATGCAGCCCCACTGATGTATTACGAGCATGCGACGGCAGCAGGGTATGCACCTGGACGAGAGGTACGTTCCGTACTTGCAGATGGCAGGCTTATACCATCTTACGAGGCTGAACGAGAGCTGGTTTAGGCTGGATGAGTCCCTGGTTAGTGCTTTCGTGGAGTGTTGGCATCCGGAGATGTACACATTTCATATGCCGTTCGGGGATTGCACGATTACACTGCAGGACATGGCGTACCAGTTAGGACTGCCGATCGATGGGTATTATGTTAGTGGTTGCCTGACAAATTTTCATACGTACATCAAGGGTGGTCGCCCAAGTTGGGCATGGTTTGAGGAGCTGCTTGGTGTATTGCCTCATGCAAACTGCATCCAAAAGTTTGCAATGAACTGCAGCTGGTTCCAGGAGACATTTGGAGAGCTTCCTGATGGAGCCGATGAGCCCACTGTTTGGAGGTATGCTCGGGCCTATATCATGATGATGTTAGGGACTTAGCTATTTAGTGATAAGTCAGGTACTCGCATTCACATTAGGTGGCTGCCATATGTAGCTAGGCTTGAGGACATGGGTGGGTACAGCTGGGGATCAGCTGCTCTCGTGGTTATACCAGTGCATGTGACGCGTGGCGAACAGCCACGTGGTGAAGTTAGCCGGACCGTTACAACTGCTTCAGTCGTGGATCTTTTGGCGATTTCCTGGATTCAGACTCGCTGGATATGATACATGCAGCTGGCCTTTGGCCTTGAGGTACTATTATATTCAAAATGCTTTATATGTCACAATTGTTAGGCATTAGTTTCGTCATATGCTATTATTTTATTGTATCTACAATTTTTTTATTCTATTATTTGCTTTTAGTTTCATTCTGTGATAACCTAGGTGTGGGTTGCAGGTGGTCAGGTCACCACCTTACACCGAGCGAGAAGGGACCTCGAGTTGCGAATTGAAGGCTTAGAATAGATCTCTTACAAGCGGGGGATGTAAATATTTCAACCACTCATTATTAAGATTGATGCACGAAATTGTGATCTCTAACAATGGTGCCCAAAACTTGGTACGCACGTTCATAATCTCAATTCTTCGTCACAACTCCGCACAACTAACCAGCAAGTGCATTGGGTCGTCCAAGTAATAAACCTTACGTGAGTAAGGGTCGATCCCACAGAGATTGTTGGCTTGAAGCAAGCTATGGTCATCCTTGTAAATCTCAGTCAGGCGGATTCAAATAGTTATGAACTTTTGATAATTAAAATATAATTAAAACAGAAAATAAGATAGAAGCACTTATATAATTCATTGGTGGGACTTCAGATAAGCGTATGAAGATGCTTTGTTCCTTCTGAATCTCTGCTTTCCTATTGTCTTCATCCAATCATTCATACTCCTTTCCATGGCACGCTGTATGTTGGGGGATCACCGTTGTCAATGACTACCATCCGTCCTCTCAGTGAAAATGGTCCAAATGCGCTGTCACCGCACGACTAATCATCTGTCGGTTCTCACTCATGTTGGAATAGGATCCATTGATCCTTTTGCGTCTATCACTACGCCCAACACTCGTGAGTTTGAAGATCGTCACAATCATCCCTTCCCAGATCCTACTCGGAATACCACAGACAAGGTTTAGACTTTCTGGATCTCAGGAATGGTCACCAATAATTCTAGCCTATACCACGAAGACTCTGATCGTGAACCAGGAGGCTAAGAGATACACACTCAAGCTAGCGCAGATAGAACGGAAGTGGTTGTCAGGCACGCGTTCATAAGTGAGAATGATGATGAGTTTCACGGATCATCACATTCATCAGGTTGAAGTGCGAGTGAATATCTTAGAATAAGAATAAGCTTGAGTTGAATAGAAAAACAATAGTACTTTGAATTAATTCATGAGGAACAGCAGAGCTCCACACCTTAATCTATGGGGTGTAGAAACTCTACCGTTGAAAATACATAAGTGAAAGGTCTAGGCATGGCCGTAAAGCCAGCCTCCAAACGTGTACAATATGATCTATGATAGCATAGAACTGATCAAAGATATAAAATAAATCAATAAAATTAGTTTTTATACTAAACTAGTAGCTAGGGTTACAGAAAATAAGTAACTAAGTGCAGATAGTGCAGAAATCCACTTCCGGGCCCACTTGGTGTGTGGTTGGGCTGAGCATTGAAGCTTTCACATGTAGAGACTTTTCTTGGAGTTAAACGCCAGCTTTGGTGCCAGTTTGGGCGTTTAATTCCAGCTTTTATGCCAGTTCTGGCGTTTAACGCCAGAATAGGGTAGAAAGTGGGCATTAAAACGCCAGTTTGCGTTATCAAAACTCGGGCAAAGTATGGACTATTATATATTTCTGGAAAGCCCAGGATGTCTACTTTCCAACGCATTTGAGAGAGCACCAATTGGGTTTCTATAGCCCCAGAAAATCCATTTCGAATGCAGGGAGGTCAGAATCCAACAGCATCTGCAGTCCTTTTTCAGCCTCTGAATCAGATTTTTGCTCAGGTCCCTCAATTTCAGCCAGAAAATACCTGAAATCACAAAAAAAAAAAAACACACAAACTCATAGTAAAGTCTAGAAATGTGAATTTTGCTTGAAAACTAATAAAAATATACTAGAAAGTAGCTAGATCCTACTAAAAACTACCTAAAAACAATGCCAAAACGCGTATAAATTATCCGCTCATCAAAGATCTCTCTTAATTTAGCCACAATGTTTAGCTCAACGATGACGTTTCGTAACATTTTCTATTCTTAGTTCATTTGGATGCCGCATAGCTCTCATGATATAGTTCAGGTTGTGCATCCGGAGATATTGGAGCCTCGGCATACGTCTATATGGAGGTCTGTGACAGCGTTGATATATTTTTCTGTCATAGAGTGGAACCAGATAGATCGGGTGCAACCGTAATTTGGTGGAGTACAGCCTCGACCCCAAGCTACACTAGACATTAAATTCTTGATGTCGAAGGATGGCAGAGGTGGTGATTGTTGGTTCTCATTCAGCTTGCAGTTTTGGCACCTTAACTGGGACAACCGGGCAGATCATGTGCTTTATTTTGATGTCATGCCAGACCCAGGTCCGTTGCATGAGTTTCTGGATTGGTGGAGCCATCATGGTAGGAGATTCCTATCACTTGAGCTATTTTTTAGTGACCCAAGGCCGTTCCTATTCCGGTCGAGGCATCTCAGCGAGGTACAGGACGAGTTCCTGACATGGATCGGGTGGATAATGTTCCAGATAGGCGTCATGTTGAGCAGAGGGCTCGTGTTGGGACACGTAGGAGTCAGCGTGAGTGGAGGTGGCTCGAGCATGCGATGGCGGGTGGAGACGGCAGGGGGAGAGGTGGTGGACAATGCAGGGGCTGTGGTGGGCGACATAGGGGCCGTGTTGCACATGACGATGATCACAGTGGGATCATGATGGGGCTGATGGTGGTGATGATGATGGGCATGCAGAGGTGACGGTGGGATGAGGAGTGGAGTTGGAGGAGGTTCGCATGGGGGCGGTGGTAGAGGAGCCCATGGTGGAGACTGGTATGGTTCTAATGTGGGTGATGATTTGGGTGACGGCAGCGGGGCAGATGGAGGAGGGCCGTTCGATGATTACTTTGTCGATGTCCCCAGTGATGACCAGGCTGTTCATGAGAGCCAGGCATGGGTTAGTCTAGGTCAACCTCTGTCAGACTTGCAATGCCGCAATGCCTCAATACACGGTGAGAATGTCCAAAAAAGCCGGTGAAAATAGGCTTGCGAGTTGTCCACCTACCCACCCACACGAACAGGACTCGTCCTCAACCTTGCAACACTACCAGGCATCGTCATTTGCACACCTAAGACCCATCGCGGCAACTCATTGTATGACTCATCCTAATCTCCATAAATCTGTGTCACGGCCTTCTGCTTAGCCAACCAAATCCTCCTATAAGTCGGCCTAAACTCGAAATGAGCCTCTATCGTATTCAACAGTACCTTAATACAGACGGCTGCATCAGCTCTAACCATTGGCAGGATGAAGGCCGAGATCACATGATAATCAAGACTCCTGTGATCGCTCGAGATCGATGTTGCCAGAAATGTATGAGGACCGTTCTACTATTTTAACTCCAGATACCCCTACGCTGGCGGAGACTAATCCTAATCAACCATGTGCACCCGTTGCCAAATTCAGTACACTTCCCAAGGTACTTATGATAATCGGACTCCACCACTTTGTATTGTCCCCCGCGTCAGATGCTATATGTCTTTACACTTAACATGGCCTCCTCTTTGTCCTAAAACTGCTGACCAACCTGAAACTCTGATTGACCTCCGGTACCCTGTGTATCTTTGGCACCAAATCCAATAGGTTCGCCAGGAACACCCTCCTTTCTTATGGCATCCAAGTCCAAAGATGAAAAGTGCGGGGGTACTGCTGAGTCCCTAAGCTAGAACTAGCGCCAGCCCCAGCTGGATTACTTGCTGCTATGTCATCACCGCTATCATCAGCAATGATGTCTGGCTCCACATCATCACCGTCATCATCATCTGGCAAGGCATCCTCTATACCATCCGGTGCCCCACGCTGTAATGAAACCGACGCCCTATTGATAATACCAACTTCTCCGTCACCACCGCGGTTGAGATCAACAGCAAAGGATGGGAAGGCAACCACCGTTTCCTAAGGTGAAATAACAGGCACAGATGAAGATGCACCAACAGGTCTCAAACTAGAAAAGGCTGCCGTTGCTGCAGTTTGGGTATTCCAGTTCGAACCACCTGAGCTAGAGACTACATCTACAAGCTTTGCCAACAGCTCAGGTGTCCTGACCTCGGGAAACTGCCGACGACAATGGAACAGAACCTCCAAATCCTCATCACTCCCTATGACAAACGAATAATATTTCACATCATCTCGCAGAACTGAGATCGGAATGCGATAAAATAACTTCTCAACCAGTTTCATGCCTTGCCACCCCAGTCTCTGTATTATAGAATTCAGGAAGTCAGTGAAGCTTGTTGTAGATTTCAGAAAAATGCTGACAGGATCCTTATCCGTAAACTTAATACCAAAACGTGTTTTCTTCTTAATTGACCCTCTATAATACACCAACACTAAAAAACTCTCCTCACTAGCCATTGTGTTTCACTCTAATGGGAGGAATACGTTCACACCATATTTATACATGTTGGGTGATTGCTAATTTGAAGCAGCCAATTTCGAATTATACACACATAATTTGAATTTGACTCATTCGTATTACTATGACTCTCCATGCATGTATAATTCGAGTCAATCTCATTCGAACTACCTTAACACCATATGCTATACCTAATTCGAATCAATCTGCTTTGAACTACGTACAACTTTCATGCATGCATAATTCGAATTTGGCTAATTCGAATTACAGGATCTCTACTAATTCGACTTTATCTAATTCGAATTACTATTGGTTTGTGTAATTCGAATTGAGCTGATTCGAATTACATAAGAAGGTGCTTTTGGGTAGTATAAAAATAAAAAATTTAAATATTTAAGATTATCCAGATATTTAATAACATGCATGTTCTGTGGCTAATGTAAAATTACGAACTATTTTAACTAAATTAAAAAAATAAAAACTAATATATAGTTGATAAACGAAAGAAATGCTTTTCACCCTCTCACTCATACACTCATCATCCTGAACTACTTCACCCTCTTTCTCGTTTAATTTCAAAACGCAGGTTCAGCAACATATTTAAAGGCCAAGTCAACAAAAGACATTCAACGGAGGGATACATGTCGTACATGCACTTACTTATAGAGCGGTGCACCTGCAAAAACGTAGGTTACACCTTACTCTGCGCACCTGCAAAATGTAAGTTGTGTTTTTCTTTATCCTAGTTAAATGCGGATACATTTCAAGCATACAATAACTCACGCAAAATGTAAGTTGCGTTTTGTAGTCCCTATTTTTTTTACTAACAAAATGCATATTACATTTTATAAATTTGATCTGTGCACATGTAGATCCAAATTTTTGTATAATACAACATGATACAATATTCTTAAATAACAAAATTTTTTCTCCATTCTTAAATTAACTTCTGCCCTTTTGCTAATTGCTGAAATTTGATGTTTCTGCATATAAACATTTTCCTTTTAATAAGAAAGATGAAGATTGACAAAATAAAAATGAGTGCGACAAACCAAGAAAAGAGAAAACACTCGTTATCTTAAATTAGAGATTTAAGAAAAGATAAAGGTATTATTATTGTTATATGGAAAAAAGCTAGAAGTCTATTAGAATTTATTGTTTTTGACTGTCAATTAGTCATCAATGTTTAAAAATATTGGTTAAAATATGTTGTTAGATTACTAAAATTAAATAAATTAGGTTAATGACTAAAAGTAATGATAAAATATAATAAATTCTGATAATTCTCTAATATTTTTTATTTTCTATCTATAATATTGTGTGATTATTTTGTATTATAATATCTATTTAGTTTTTCTAATAATTTTAATTTATTAATTAAAGTCTCTTAATGATCTTTAACACTATATTAAGATATTTTCAAATTTATATTTTATTTTATTTGTTTATATTATTTAAAAAAAAACATTAGTAGACACACAAAAAATTAGTAATTTCACAATTGAGTGAACAATAATATTACATATACAGTAAATATTATATTTTTTTAAACTAGTATTTAGCCAGCAAATCTGGTTTTCTTCTACTTTATGGTGAACTTTGTTTTGTTGCTCATTTCTTATGGTGTTTGTTTTGCTAATGGATTTTCAATGTGAGCTTTTGTACTCATTGTGTTCCCTGTGAGCTAACACTGCTAATTTCAAGTGCATAACCGTCTAGTTTTGTGCTAATTTTTTCTGTTGTTCCTTCTAAGATGAAAATGATGTCTATTTAATTTTTCCTAGTTTATCATTGATCATGAAGACTTGAATGAGGCCTTGGAAAATATATATGATTCCTAATTTATCGCATGAAGGGTAACGTTGTAATTTACTTATAATGCTTAAGGTATTCTTCAATGCACTTTAAGAATAATGATTGAATTAGGTTCTTCACATTACTGTCCTCAAGGTAAAATGTTCACTACTGATATAGTCATCCTTTTGGTTGTACTAGTTTTTAAGCAATGTTCTAAAAATCGACCGGAACCCGGCCAGTTTACAGAAAAGGACATCATTTCCTTCCTTGAAAGGGAAAAAATTGCACGCGTTATGCCCCATTCCCCCCTTCTCCAACAACTTCCTTCAGCAAACCCTAGCCTCCACCAAAAAAAGCAAACCCTAGCCTCCACCAATAGTTGTCGCCGTCTGTTGGATGAGAGACTGCTGCCACCGTCCATCGCACTCAAGAACTTCCGTCTTCATGCTCTCGGGCCTCTCGCCGGATCCTCCACGTCGGGTGCTCGCATCTCGCCGTTCTCCTCTGTGTTCGGCTGCTCGCGCCTCCCTCCGCCAGTGAGTGCTCGAGCTGTGCGTGTTGGTTGCTGCTCGTTGTCTGTGGTTGTCTCTCCTCGATTCTGCCTCCCAGTCTCACTCAAGTCTCATCTCAGTCACTGGCATCTCGTGGTTTGTCTGTCTCGTCGCCGGCGGCAGAAGCAACTTGTGGGGTTGTCTCTTGCTTCGTCGCCTTCCGTGGGGTGGTTGCCAACTCATCGTCGACCGTTGGTGAGTCCTTGCACCATCGCTTCCCTGTTCTCTCTTTTCAGATTTCCCTTCTCCCTGTATTTTTGCATGTTGCTGAATTGCTAATCAAATTTGCCTTGTTGCTAATCTAAATGTTGCTGTAAATCAAGACTTTACTTGGATTTGTTAAATTTGTTGCTGTAACTTGAATTTGTTGCTGAATTTGTTGCTTCCCAGTCACAGAATCAGAATAGAATACTCAGTCAGTGCTTGGTTGATTAGTTTTGCTCACTGATTGTATTTGATGATAAATTTTAAATTGATAACTTTTAAATTTTAAATTTGCACTGTGTGTTACTGATTCACTATTCCTTCAGTCCTTTTTGTTGTTGTTAATCATTGTGATGAGCTTTATTAAAATTGGGTTGAAAACTGTTGAATCTTTTTTCATTTTTCATTATTCTTAACTTCTGTTCTTATTAAAAAATTTGCAATTGGTGATCTTTTTTTTTATTATATGCTTCATGTTTTTAATTTCATTCTGCTTCTAGGCTTTGAAATCTGTTTATGATAATTGTGATACAATTATTTAGTTGGATAACTGATGTAATTATTGAGTTCAAGAGATTGAGTTTTTTATTTGCAAGGTGATTTTTGGTTGATTTTTTATTTAATTTGGTAATGGTATTTATGATTAGGGTTATCTGGTTTTCATTCTTTTTGAATTTGGTAATAGTGTGATTACTTGTTGCTGTTTGTAATGTTTGTTGCTGAATGATGATTGTTCTTTCTTGCCTCTGTTTAGTAATGTTTATTGAAATTTTGTACTTTTTCAATGCATATTTTTATATGTGTTATTAGTCAAAGTCATGTCAAGGCCATGCAAATTTATTCAATTCCTCCTACTTCAAACTGCTTATGCTGCTTCTCACTATTTCTAGTGTGTAACTTGTATACTTCTGCATGATTCTATTTTGATTCCACACAAAGTTGATGAAAAAAACTAATTTTGTTATCTGGGGTAATCTTATTCTATTTCTGTCTATGTTTTCTTGCTAATGGAACACTCTAGTCTAGTTGTTTAGTGATCAGAATGTTATTCCTTCTTAGCTTCATGGAATGAAAGAGAAACTACATTGCATCCTCAGAGGAATCAAAAACCATTAATTAATTTATATATTATTCATTTTAGTTTTATGATTCTATCAATTTGGTTATGTATTTATTCTTCTTATTCAGCATAGGAATTTAAGCATTTTATATTTCTGATATTTCAAAACTGTGTTTTTCTCAAGAGATATTTATAGTTTTATACAGACAAGTGGTTTTGATTTTGGAATCAACTATGGACAAATAGCCAACAATCTTCCCTCTCCATCACGCGTTGCTGTTCTAAAACGGTTTTTCTGGTTGAACCACCGGTTGGACTGGTTGGACCAGTAAACTAGTGAACCAGTGATTAAAACGGTTTGATGACCGGTCCGGTTTTCAAAACCTTGTTTTTAAGATTGATGATTGTGCCAATTGGATTAGTTTATTTCATTTTTTAAAGAGATGTAAGTGGTTCGACGTTCGATCTCCGAATCCTTCTTCGGAAAGGTCATTGAATTCGGCAATCTTAAGATTGGATCATCTTCATGGCATAAAGACGAATCAATAACTTCCAATATCTTGAACAAACATTTGAATTCAAATACCTCCCTTATTTTAGTCAAACAAGATAAAATGATGACGATCCAAACCGGCCTTACAATCTCTAACCAACATTTGAATTCAAATACATCTCTTATCTTAGCCAGATAAGATAAGATGAGATAACTACTACCAGCTATATAAAGAGGAGTAAGAGGCCACTTCAGGTACTCAGTCATTCTACACATCTTATACCTCTCAGATCCATTCTAGCTTAGGTGTCGGAGTGTCTTTACAGGTACCACCCCCGCCGCTCTAAGAAGATGATCTGACAATTGCCTCGACTCGCAAGTCCATGATTCATCTCACAACCTGTACCAGGGACTTCTAGTACATTGGCGCCGTCTGTGGGATTACCAAATCGTGGCGGCATGACGGAGAAACTCGAGGAGCAATCTTCAAGCCATCACCACGACTCATACCCGCGAAGCCCAACACCCGAACTCCGGGATAGCATTCCTCCCACCTACAGGAGGACAACAAGCACCGTGCACCGCCAACCGACGGCGGTCCGACAGCAACCAAAGGAAGACAACCAGCTGCCCACTGAAACCCGAGCCCCCTGACGACCTAGGAGAAAAAGCAATCCAGATAATCCAAGAGCTCTGCCTTAGAGTGCAAAACCTCGAGGGCCGAGTTACTTCTAAGGAGCGATACCATCCCGAACACGCAAGCCAACCAACCTCTAGAACCTGGTCGCATTGAGAAGCCAGAAATGACCAGGCACCCGAAGAGTGACACAAAAAATGATGCAACCGGAGTGACTCCAAAGATCCAAAGTGCCGACGCAACGAGGATGACCGAAAGCACCATTGGGAGGCAAAGCGAACAAGAAGTGAGCATGTGATAATGGGAGCTACCCCCATTCACCGGAAAAATTCTGAAAGCCAAACACCCTAAATGTTTTGACAAACCTACCGACATGAAGTATGATGGCACCAATGATCCCTAAGAACACCTAACAGCCTTCGAGGCCAAGATGAACCTGAAAGGAGCTGCCTATGTAGGGCCTTTCCGGTAACCTTAGTCGGCCCTGCGATCAAATGGTTCAACGGCCTCCCGAACGGTTCGATAGCCAGTTTCGACGACATCTACATAAAGTTTATGGCCTAATTTAGCACCAAGATCACCAAAGCAAAGCACCCGATCAGCCTACTCGGAATCACCCAAAGGCAAAGATGAATCCACATGGAAATACCTCGACAGGTTCAACGATGAGTGCCTAACGGTCGACGGACTCACGGACTCGGTCACCAGTCTTTGTCTGACCAATGCTCTGATGAACGAAGAATTCCGAAAGCACCTCACCACTAAGCCAGTCTGGAACATGCACGAAATCCAAAGCGTTGCGAAAGAATACATAAATGACGAAGAGGTAAGTCAAGTCATGGCCGCCAATAAACGGCAGCATGGCATCACGGCACCCCGTAGTAATCCACCACTGAAAGATGCCCCGAAAGTACACCCCAGACCTACTGCCCCCAACCAACCACCTAGTGTAGGAAAGTTCACGAACTACACCCGCTACCCTCTCCTATCACAGAAATATACCATCAAATAGCGGAGCGAGGCATCCTTCCGAAGACACAACAACTGAAGGAATAGACAGGTGGCAACAAGAGCTTATACTGTGATTACCACCAAGGATACGGATATAAAATCTAAGATTGCTTCAACCTAAAAGATACCCTCGAACAACCCATCTGAGACGGCAAACTCTCTGAGTTTGCCAAAATCATCTGAGAACCTAGGAGAACTAAAAGAGAAAGATCACCAGAATGTGAAGGACACAACCCGAGGATGATACGATAGGCACCCCAAGAAAGTCCGAAAACTGACCCCACCATAATCGTAAATGTCATCACCGGAAAGGACGCGCCAGAAAAGTCAAAATCATCACTATAAAAGGATCTCAAAGTCCTAGTCGTAAGAAACCAAGCACCAATCTCATCGGTTCCAGCGGCGATCACATTTTCCCCTGATGATTGCCAACATGGCACCTCGGTGAAAGACGCCCCATTCCAACTCGCAGAAAGAGGAACTCCCCAACATCTCGCCAATTGGCGCAGGATGACGTCACGTCTTTTTTAGGCCCTTCACAGTTCCCGAACTACAGAGAATCGGACTCCCCCACAACTCAACAATGAGACCAAGCAAGCATGCTCTTATGCTCCGTAGGAAACTATTCTGGATCCGATCTCTGGGTCCTTCCTCAGAACGGTCACCGAACCCGACAATCCCAAGATTGGGCCATCCTCATGGCCCAAAGACGGATCAATAACTTCCAATATCCTGAACCAACATTCGAATTCAAATACCTCCCTTATCTTAGCTAGATAAGATAAAATGACGACGGCCTAACTGGCCCTACAATCTCTAACCAACATTGAATTCAAATACCTCCCTTATGTTAACTAGATAAGGTAAGATGAGATAACAACCACCAGCTATATAAAGGGGAGCCAAAGGCCCCTTGGGTACTCTCACTCATTTCACACACCTTATACCTCTCAGATTCATTCTGACTTGGGTGTCGGAGTGTCTTTGTAGGTACCAGCCCCCGCCACTCCAAGAAAACGATCCGACAATCGCCTCGACTCGCAAGTCCCCGATCCATCTCACAACCCGTACCACAGACTTCTAGTACATAAACTTATGTGGTTATGGTGCCAATTGAATTTGCAAATGTTAGTTGATGCTATATTGCCCTATGAATAATGCAAATAATCTGTTATGAGTTTTGAGAATTAGCGTCCTATATATATTTAGCTAAAAAAAGTGTGAAGAAATTGTTGAATTGCAGTTTTTTATTCTTAAATTGATACCAACTGGCCCAGCTTGTTGCTATGGTTGCGTGCTTGTTTGGGGCTATCTGGAATGGCAAAACAGAGTTCCAAGTAAAAGTTACACCTATTTTAGTAACTTGCGATTCAACATCTTATGAGTTGTTACTGAAACACTGGTTGATATTGCAACCAAATAGAGGAGTGCTACATCTTATTTGACTAATCTTTATGGCAGGGGCGGATTTAGAAAAATGATTATAGGGGGCCAAAAGCTAATAACCACTACAACGAATAATTCACAAAAGGGTCGAAAGGGGATTTAGAAACCCAGCTTCGTGTACCACTTTTGATTAGAAACCTTCAATCATTATCAACTACCTGACTTCAAACCTTTGAGGATTTAAAAAATTTCCTCAATTAAAAAATAATTAATAATATTTTTTTGTCCTAAATTCTTTTTTGATATCATCACTTATCTTTTGATTATTAAATATAGATAAATTTGAGCTGAAATTTTTTAGATTAGGCATTTTACTTGTACTAGGTTATAAAATATGTTTAACAATTTAATTATACTACTAACTACTACTACTTGTTAGGATTTGGTTGAATTAGTCCCACATTGCTTAGGATAGCAAATGGAGTGGGTGGTCTAGGCTATAAATATGAGACTAAGTTCTCCATGTTTTTTGCACCAGTCGAAAACACTTAAATCTTGTATCTGACTTTTCTTTTCCTCTATACTCTTTGATTAGAGAGTGTTGTGAGGTGTAGTTAAATATTCGCTTTGAGAGTGTGGGTGTATTGGGGTGCCGGTGTTAGAGAAAAAAAAGTCTATGTGTTGTAATAATTTTCACATAGTGATATTCTTTGGTTGTCATTTGACAACAGCCGTGGTTTTTTCTCCAGTAATTGGAGTTTCCACGTTAAATTCTTGTGTTGTGATTGTGTCTATTTTATTTCTCTGTGAAAGGTATTTTCTCAAGGGGGAATGGTGTATTATTCCCAACATGTGGTATCAAAGCTTCGGTTCGGTGGGATTTATTCTTAGTATGCTCTATGGTTGCAGCCTAGTCTGACTTTCCACATCAGAAAAGAATTTTGTCCTGTGACTTGAGGTTGATCTTTGGTTGCTGTTGTTGTTGCTGGAAGGCAGTGTGACACTGTGAGAGTGCAGTTTGGAAAGGTTCTGGCTAAGGAAAGACTTGGTATTTAAGTGTGTCCATTGTGACCCACCTCTCTTTCCTGGGGACCCTTCCTAGTGCACGGTCTACAGTTGAGTTATACTATTCCAGTATACAGTTGCAACAATGTCAGGATATTCAAGTGCTGTGAAACTTGAAATAGAGAAATTTGATGGAAGAATCAATTTTGGCTTGTGGCAAATACAAGTCAAGGATGTGTTGATACAATCAGGTTTGCACAAGGCGTTAAAGATAAGAAGTATCCTCATGGTATTGCCGCACTGCCATGGATAAGGATAAGTTGTGGCAATCGGGTCCACAATTGCACACGGGCATTGGTTGGCGTTGAGATGCAAGGTGTGTGGCAGAGTTATGTCGATGGCTGAAGAACTTCCAGGAAAAGCCAATTTGGAAGTTGCACCATGAATTTTCAGCAAGGTTTCGATATGTACCAAGGCGAAATACTTGGAGTGGTCTAATTCCAAGTGAGTATACTTTCATGGTGGAGTATGATAGTTCTCTGAACTATGATTGTCGGTATAGACAATGGCAGCAAAGAATTGTCGGTGTTGACGATGGAAGCTGAATATGTGTGACTATTTCAATCAAGATGGAGATTGTTAGGATTTGGTTGAATTAGTCCCACATTGCTTAGGATAGCAAATGGAGTGAGTGGCCTAGGCTATAAATACGAGGCTAAGTTCTCCATGTTTTTTGCACCAATTGGAAACACTTAAAGCTTGTATATGACTTTTCTTTTCCTCTATACTCTTTGATTAGAGAGTGTTGTGAGGTGTAGTTAAATATTTGCTTTGAGGGTGTGGGTGTACTGGGGTGCCGGTGTTAGAGAAAAAGAAGTCTATGTGTTGTAATAATTTTCACATAGTGATATTCTTTGGTTGTCATTTGACAACAGTCGTGGTTTTTTCTCCAGTAATTGAAATTTTCACGTTAAATTCTTGTGTTGTGATTGTGTCTATTTTATTTCTCTGTGAAAGATATTTTCTCAAGAGAAAATGGTGTATTATTCCCAACACTACTAACTAAAGTTGAGGGCCAAAACCTATGCTTGCCCCGTAAGATCTGCCCCTGCTTGATGGTGTTTCATTCTTTGGTTATTTTACTCTTTCAAAGTAGCTTAGACAGTGACTTTTATTGATTGATTCTCGAAGTTTTGGCAATTAGGACAGAAGTTTTGCGTAATGCACTGAAAACTAAAAGACCTTTTAGATTAAGAAGCAAGAATTTGGGAGAATGTGAAGAATTGGACCTAATTTCATGATTTTGTATTGATTCTAGGTGTTTAATGATGCCATTGCGGACTGATTTTTGTTTTTCTCGTTGAAGAATAAAATATGATTGTATAATAAAGTAGTAAAAATAGAAGTTATAATCATGAAAATAAAAAAGATGATAATAGTAATGGTGGTAGGACGTAGTTGTCCTATTATTAGAAAGAATTTTATGAGATTCTAAACTTCACAAATTATAAATAAAATTTCAATAAAATTAATTTGTGTTGTTTTTTTTAAAAAATTTTAATAAAAAGTTTGTATTATTCTAAAATAATAATATTGACCCTGGAAGTGTTTTTCTTTTAAGTGGTGTTTCCTTTGTGAAAAATAAACAATGAAGGGATTGGGTATTTAGTGTGTGTTTGGATTATAGTTTGCAAACGAGAGTTTGTATAAAAGTGATTTTGTAAATTTGATTTTGATAAAAAGTAAGTTTGTGTTAACGTGATTTATGTTTGACAATCTTTATATTAAAATGGATTATAGTAAAATAAATATTGTTTAGAATATACTACCCAAAATCACTTTTAGATAAAAAATTACTAAAAGAGATATCAATTTAAATAATTTTTTATATTATCCTATCATTTTACTTTAGATATTTGAATAAATTTTATTAATTTATTTTATAATAAAATTAATATTTATTTACTAAATTAAAGTAACATATAAAAATTGATAAAATATATTTTAATACATAAAAACACTAAAAGGAGTACTATACATTTTATAATGTCAAACAAAAATAAAATGTTCTATATTATTTTAGTACCGTTACTATTCTTTAATTTAGTATTATTTTGGACTATAAATTTTTATAATTAGTATATTTTAAAAACGAAAATAAAATACAATAAGAAGTACAATAAAAAAAACAAAAAAATTTTGTACAAACATAGAATATAATAATTACAACTAACAACATATATCATATGAACAAAAAAATTACAATAAGAAGTAAATAAAATTCATATGAATAAAAATAAATAAAAAAATAAAAAATTTTATACACAACATAAATATAGTACAATAAAAGATAGAAAAAAAGAATTTATATAAACAAAAAATAATAAAAATTAATAAAAATAAAAATTTATATCAACAATAGTTGTCATATGAATAAAAAATACAATAAAAACATGACATCAGAACAATAAAAAAATAATATCATAATACAAAAAATAATATAAAAATATTTATATATAAATAAAAAATACAATAAAAAAATATAAAAATTAAAATATGAAAGAGAGTACTAAAAGCATAGTTCTAAAAACCGGACCGGACCGGCCGGTTCAACCGAAAAAACCGGAAACCGGTTACCTAGCCGGTCTGGGTAACCTCAAAAACCGAATGGCAAAGAACCGGTAAAAAAACCGATCGAACCGACGGTTAACCGACAAACCGAAAGAATCGTCCGGTTTTTTGGCAGTTCAGTGGTTTGGAAATTCAGAAGCCAAACGACGTCGTTTTGACTATTTAAAAAAAAAAAAAGAAAAAAAGAAAGAAACTGGCGTACGCGTTAACCTAACCCTAATCACTAATCAGCCACCAATCACCCAAGCTCCCAGCCTCCCCTTTCTTCCCCCCTCACCCACCATTCACCAAGGCCACCATTGCCACCGCTCAGTCGCCCACCAAGCTCCAGATTCCAGAGCGCTCCTCATTCGCCAGTCGCCACCCAGCAGCGCTCCTCATTCGCCACCCAAACCACTGCACAGCAGCCGCAACCACCACCGCGTTGAGCCCGCCTCCTCGTCGCCGAACCTCGCCGAGCCCGCCTCTCATTCACCGGTAAGACTGATTTTCTTGTCTTCTTGATTTTGAACATGCTTCCCACTGATTCTGAGCTCGCCTGTTCTGTTTGAAAAAAAAAATAACAGGGCATCTGAGTTAAAAAAAAAATAACATATGAATCCAGTTAAATATGCTTCAGGTTCAATCTATTTTTCAAGTCGTGTTGAGTCTCGAACCAGTTTTTCAATCCAGTTTATATGCTTCTGTTTGCTGCTTCATGAATCTGTTTTTGATTCTCTGTTTTTGCTGCTTCATGAATCTTCAATCTGTTTTTGCTGCTTCATGAATATGTTCTGATCTTAATTTTTGTTTTTGATTCTCTATGCTGCCTGTTCTATTTGCTGCTTTTGTTTGCTGGTTCATGAATATTTTTGTTACTTCTGAATGGAAATAGTTTTAAATTTTTATTTTACCTGAATCAGTTGATTTCTGTGACTGTCAAGCTGCATGAAGTTGATCTATGCTGCCTGTTCTGTTTGCTGGAAATAGTTTTTGATTCTCAGTTGATTTCTGTGACTGTCAAGCTGCATGAAGTTGATCTATGCTGCCTGTTCTGTTTGCTGGAAATAATTTTTGATTCTCTATGCTGCCTGTTCTGTTTGCTGCTTCATTATTTTCATGGTTTTTTGAAGTTGATTTCTTGTCTTTGAAGTTGTTTGTGAACCTCTAATATTAAGTAATGGATAATTTATTATGTGAAATATTAAATTTTATTAAGTTAGAAATTATTGAATTTATATACTTAAGATTATTTTAAGTTTTTTTAATAATTTTATTTAATATTTAATTAAATCGGTTGAACTCCGGTTGAATCCCGGTCGAACCAGTGAACCATTAAACTAGTGATCTCACCGGTTTATTGACCGGTCCGATTCTCGCAACCTTGACTAAAAGTAATAAAAAAAATTAAAATATTTATCTTGGCAGTGATTGTAACAAATCTGAAAGATTTTGATGAAAAAAAATTGGAACCAAGAACATACACAAAGAACTAGTGTGAAAATTATATGGTTACTTACATCATTTTTATAAAAGAAAATAAAGGATAGAATTGGTAGAAGAGGAATAATTTTCTTACTTAATTTCTCAATTGTAATTAGCCTTCCCCAACATGAACGCAGAAGTTAGAATTTTTAGCTTCCTGTAAACGTACGTTTAAAGGCAAAATCACTTGTGGGTTCAGAATTTCAAAGAGTTGCCAAACATAAAGATGGGATGTTCAAAGCACTCTGTTGATCGAAAAATTAATTTTGATCGGAAAGAGTCAAATCGAGAAATGTTAAGTATAGGTTTTTCGAGAAAATGTGCTTAGGAGGCTAAGTTTAGGAGTTGCTGACGCGGGAATTGTTTCCAATTGCTTTGTCGAATCGAAGAAGCTAAGTCGAGAGGGAGATTCGATTTGAAGGAGGACTTTTGGAGATTTAGTCAAGTGATCAACGAAGTGAGAAGGTTAATGGATAATTAATCACATGGGGAATATCTATAATCGTGTAGCGGGAACAGTTACCAAGGACGGTTGTGTTTCAAAGTTGTATTTATTTTAATTATAATTAATTGTAATTAATGTAATCCAATTAACCGTTATGTAAGGTTAGCCTATAAATACTAGGAAATTTCAGTGAAAGGGGTTGGAACTTTTATTCAGAAAAATACTCAAGCACACTCACATCCCAGGGAATTCCTGAGTCTGCAATCGAGTAACTTTTCTGTAGGGTTCCTTCCACCTTCTTTATTCTTTCAATTTATTTTCGTGTAAATTTAACATTTCAATTGATTTTATCTATTAAGTGTTCTTTGCTTTTATTGTTCAATTTATCTTTCTGCGTTTAAATTTTACATGTTGAAGTTCTTTGATTCAAATGAAGGCAATTTATTGTTTTTTCTTTAATTTCTTTAAAAATTATTGATTTAGTTTTCAAAATTTTAATTTCTGAGTTTTATTTGTCAATTCATAAATTTATTTTATTTTAATTTTCAAATTTAGTCTAATCGAAGACGCTTTGATGCAATTCTAGAAAACTGGTACTCGCACAAAGGAGTAGGTTTCACTCCCAGATCACTAGATATCGAACCACCATCGATTTGCTAAAAATCGACAAAACAAATTGGCACGCCCAGTGGGACAGTTTTTAAGTCGAAGTGTGTCAAAAATAACTACTTTTCAGTAATTTCTTAGTGTATGCGATTACGAAGTGGGAAGATCATTCACATGACTGATGAATTATCAAATGTGAATGGTGGTTCTTCCACCAATGATAGTATACCGATATCCGTACAACAAGCCGACGTGTCTTCACGTTCGGAAGGTGCAATCAGAACTGAAAGCATAGTCGTCACGACTATTCAAACTAGAAATGATGGACGTAATATTTGTTCATGTGGCCCTGCGCCACTGTTTCAACCTCCATTAACCGCTGGTTGGCCCCCTTATGGTCTTCCTGCTGGTTACACCCCACCGGTGGGTGGGTTTGTCCCGCTTATCCATTTTGGGAATGCAAATGGAGTAAATATTATGCAAAAACCCACAACAACACCCTGAGTATTCTCGTGAGTATCATGTGGGCTCCACTTCGAATGCTGTGAGTTCAATGGCAGTGTATCGACAACAAGTGGAGGAAAGTCACCATGACTTGGTTAATTTATTGACTCAGCAAATGACTACAATTATGAATCCTATGATGGCCGATCATGAATCGAGATTCGAGCGTCTTGCTAGACAAGTCGAGAGGATTGCTCGAATCATCGATTATGATGAAGGCGAAAGGCATAATGCTCGAGGAACTAATGAGGGGATGGAAAATATTTTTCAAAATGAAAATCATGTTCCAAATTGAGAAAATCCTCGAATAGTTCATCGACATGAGAATGCTGATAATGTTTTACATGGATTGAGTGGTGATCGTTATCAGGTCACCCAAATTATAGAAGAAGTGTTAAATCGGGTTGGATTAAATGTTGGTTTTATGAATCAGCCACATTTTGTATCGGCTTTTTCCCAAGTAGTTCAAATGGCTGAAGTGTAAAAAATCCGAAAATAACTACAAAATTTGCTGGAGAAGTCGGAGAATCAACAACTGAACATGTTGCTCGTTATTTGGTCAAGATTGGAAACTTAGCAAATGATGAAAATTTGAAAATGAAATTTTTTCCGTCGTCATTGACGAAGAATACATTTACATGATTTTCGAATCTTAGACCAAATTCGATTACAACATGGAATCAGTTGGAAATTGCTTTTCACGCTCAGTTTTATCGAGGAAGAATGAACGTAGCAGTTACCGATTTAGTAGCTTTGAAACGTGAAGATGGTGAAAGCATTGATGATTATTTAATACATTTCAAAAATGCTAAAAGTAGGTGCTATGTTACATTGCCCGAGAATGAGATAGTGAAAATAGCAACTATGGGATTATGATTCTATATGCGCAGAAAGTTACTTAATGTGCATATTCCTGATTTGGCTCATTTGGCTGAAAACGTTCGGCAAACTGAGTTAATGAAAAATGAGAAAGAAAAATATAGAACCAAACAGAGGTCGAAGAGTAAACCATTTACTCGAAAGGAGAAGGTTGCTTATGTAACCATGGAGTCCTCAGAGGAGGAAATCGATTTCGAAACAGAAGTCGATTTGACCGAACTTAAGAAAGGCCCTCCATATATTTGTTCTTTGTTGAAAAAACTCCCTGGTAGTGAAAAGTTGAATGATTCAAAACTTAAAAGTGAAAAGAAATATAGTTTTGATATCTCAAAATCTGATCAGATTTTTTATGTGTTGCTTAAAGATAAACAATTGGTTTTGCCTGAGGGTAGAACATTACTTTCCTTGAAGGATTTGAAAGGAAAGCCTTATTGCAAATTTCATCAAGCAACAAGTCATTCGACTAACAGTTGTGTTCGTTTCAGGGATTTGATTCATGAGGCAATAATGGAAGGACGTTTGAAATTTGATGATGGCAAAAAGGAAATGAAAGTTGATGTAGATCCCTTCGAAACTGATGCCAGTTATGTGGAACCATGCTTTGGAGTGAATATGGTGGGGATGTCTTATGATTTTGATGTGGCTCTTGATGATTTCGAGTCACAAGTAAGAACTGTGTACCCTAGAACAGGGGATGGTTTGTTGGACTTCTTGGTTCAGCAAAAACTCAAAGACCGGGACGTATCTCTGTGTCCACGGTGTAACACTGTCTTTGATGCTGAGGCGGCAGCAATCTTTGAAAAAGAAAGAATTAGCCCACAGGGAGGAACAAGCATGTCAGAGACAACCAATTCGACGTGTAGAAGGTTCTAGTTCAAAAATTCCTCTACATGATGTGAATACACCTTTGAGCCGATCTCAGGCTATTGGTGTTCAGTGGATCAGAAACTGTCAAGAGTTTCAAAGGCATGATCACTTATATCGACGTAATCCTCAATGGGGACAGAGAGCGCCGTCTCGAAATCAATATGCCGCTTTTTGAGGGCGAGCCAGAGGATACCCGAGAGGAAGAGGAGGAAGGAGAAGTTTCCATCAGAATAAGAAATTTTAAATTGATACAGGGAAGGAAGCAAGCAATCTGATGGAGAGACTTATCCTAAGGATATTCCATCGCCAGCCAAGATGGACAGAGGAAAGGCAATCGTTCAGTCTTCTGGAGTAGATAAACATAAAGATGTTGATGTCGATGAGGAATATTTCGATGAAGGAGATAATGACATGGTGGGGACGATTTCGATAATCCCTACTGAGTACCTTGGGGAATGCGAAGGTAATCCGGATCAGGAAAATGAAGAGGCTTTTTCTTTTATTCGTATAGAAGATGAACCAGGTGTCTTCCTTCGCCCTACTGAAAAGCAAATGTCTCATTTGCGTCCTCTTCACATTGTTGCTATTGTGAATGGTTACAAGATAAATAAGGTATTGATTGATGGTGGGGCAGCAATAAGTCTCTTACCTCAAAGGATGCTAGGAAAAGTAGGGAAACATGTTAGTGAGTTGGTCCCTACGAATATTGCTGTAACTGATTTTAGTGAGAATTCCATGCCAGCGAGAGGGCTGGTTACCTTAACTGTGAAGGTGGGGTCGTCGGAGAGACACTCAGTGTTTGTGGTGGTGCCATCGAAGGCAAGTTATAACGCCTTATTTGGGAGAGATTGGATTCATGGAATAGGTGCGGTGCCATCTACGGTGCATCAAAGTGTGCTTCTATGGACTGAGAAAGGCAAGCCTGAAATTGTCAAAGCAGATTCGAATCTTTATGTCGAACAAATGCATGCCGATTTTAGGACATATAATCACAAGCTGAAGCCTTTAAATGTTGATCGATCTCTGAATCCTTACAATTGTGAAGGTTGTTATTTGACTTCGGAAGGACTGTCGGTGAAGTTGCGCTACCCAGACATGCCCTATGAACCAACAGGTTGGGATTGTGATTCTTGAAGGCCTCGAAGACTGAACCATGGACCAGGTTGAGGAAGTTTTCGATTACCTGGTAACTTTGCATAATTATTTAAATAATTTCCAAGCTTTAGAAAATAAAGATGATTCTTCTGATAAAGTTGAATCAGATAGGATTAATAGATTTGTTAGTAGTAATATGATTGATTCGACACCTCTAGTCGAATGTAGTAATGATTTTCCTATTACTTGTAATGAAGTTAACGATATGAGTCGGACTGCCAATTTAATAGCAGAGGCTCATTGTTCAGAGAATAAAAGTTGTGAGGATTCAATCAAAGATCAAGTTTCTACTCTTTCTCATGATGTTATTGATTTTACTTTTGATTGTATTTATGATTTGGAGCCTTTGGGGTTTGAAATATGTACAACTGAAGATGATCATTATAAGGGGTTTGAATCTCAAGATCCTTTAGAAGAAGTTAATTTGGGAACTCATGATGATGTTCGAATTACATATATTTGTAAAGATCTTATTGATCCTTTTCGAACTAATCTTATCGATTTGTTACATGAGTTTAAGGATTATTTTGCATGGGACTACTATGAAATACCTGGTCTTGATCGATTGTTAGTAGAACATCGATTAGCATTAAAACCCAATGCTCGACCTATAAAACAAACCCCTAGACGTTTTGCTCCTGAAATCAATGTGAAAATTAAGAAAAAGATAGAACGCTTGATTAAAGCCAAATTTATTCGAACCGCTCGTTATGTAGAGTGGGTGTCGAATATAGTTCCAGTGATGAAGAAAAATGGAAAATTGAGGGTGTGTATCGATTTTTGAGATTTGAACAATGCTACTCCAAAGGATGAGTATTTCATGCCAATTGCAGATATGTTAATCGATTCTGCAGCAGGAAACGAAATCCTAAGCTTCATGGACGGTTATTCTGGATATAACCAAATTTTTATTGCGGAGAATGATGTGGCCAAAACTACTTTCCGTTGTCCTGGGGCATTAGGTACGTATGAATGGGTGGTTATGCCTTTTGGTTTAAAAAATGCTGGAGCGACATATCAACGAGCAATGAATGCCATTTTCCATGAGTTTATTGGAAAATTTATGGAAGTGTATATTGATGACGTAATGGTCAAATCCATTTCTGTAAATCAACATATAGACCACTTAAGAAAAGCATTCTTGACTATGAGGAAAAAAGGATTGAAAATGAATCCTTTGAAATGTGCTTTTGGTGTGTCGGCAGGAAATTTCTTAGGCTTTGTTGTTCATAAAAAGGGGATAGCTATCGATAAGAATAAAGCAAATGCAATATTAGCTTTGTCTGCACCCAAATCGAAAAAAGAAGTACAATCGTTTTTGGGGAAAATTAATTATCTTCGAAGGTTCATTTCGAATCTTTCAGATCGAACCAGGGTGTTTGCGCCTCTAGTAAAATTAAAGAATGGTTCGAAATTTGAATGGACTACAAAACATCAGTCAGCATTCGATTCGATCAAAACTTATTTGGCCAAGGCCCCGATTATGGCAAATGTTCGTCCATTTGAGCCTTTAAAATTATATATTGCAGCATCTGAAAATTCGATTGGATGTATTTTAGCCCAAGATGATGAAAATGGGCATGAACGTGCAGTTTATTACCTTAGTCGAGTCCTAACTGATATCGAAACAAGGTATTTGCCGACTGAAAAATTATGTTTGTCATTATATCATGCTTGTATGAAATTAAAGTGTTATATGGTGGCTAAGTCGATAAAGGTGATAGCGCAAACTGATGTTGTTAAGTATATGCTTAGTTTCCCTATGTTAAGGGGGTGTTTGGGAAAATGGATGTTAGCATTAACAGAATTCGATTTGCAATATGTCCCAGTAAAAGCTGTTAAAGAAAAGGTCATTGCAGACTTTTTTGTAGATAATTCGAAAGGTCTGAATGACCAGGGGGCAAATATTATTGATGTAGAGGTCAATTATTAGAAATTATATTTTGATGGATCTAAACACAAAGATGGTGCAGGGGTTGGAATCCTCATTATTTCACCTGAGGATGTTCCATCTGAATTTTTGTTTGAATTAAAGTATCCTTGCTCTAATAATGTCGCTGAATATGAGGCTTTAATTTTAGGTCTCGAAATTTTAATTGACAAAGGAGCTTTAGAGGTTCAAATTCTAGGAGATTCACAGATGGTTTTAAAACAATTATCAAAGGAGTTTAAATATAATAATGAAACGTTACAGAAATATTTAGTAACTGCTTGGGAGATGTTAACTTCTTTTCAGAAGGTTTCTTTGGTACATATCCCTAGAATTTATAATGAAATTGCTAATGAATTGGCCCAAATTGCTTCAAGATATCGGGTTAGCCTGGAAACTATTAGAAAATTTTCTAGTATCCATCAAATTTTAGTGCCAGTAAGTGAAAGAGAAGTGCTGTGTATGGATGAATGGGAGGATTCTAATTGGAGAAAGCTTATTGCTCAGTATTTGAAAGATCCCAATATTGCAGTTGATAGAAAGGTAAAGTTACGAGCAATGAACTTTGTTTTATTGGCCGATGAGTTGTATAAAAAGGGATTGATGGAAGTTTGTCGAGATGTTTAGGTTGAGAAGATCAGAAGGTTGCTCTGGGTGAGGTTCATAATGGAATTTGTGGTGCTCATCAGGCAGGAAGGAAAATGAGATGGGTGTTATATCGAAATCATATATATTGGCCATCTATAATAAATGATTGTATTGATTATGCAAAAGCATGTCAAGAATGTCAGAAACATGGCTCGATACAACAAATTCCAGCAGCTGAGTTACATTTGATAATAAAGCCATGGCCATTTAGAGGTTGGGCTTTGGATCTAATTGGCTTGATTCATCCTCCTTCATCAAGACAACACAAGTTTATCTTAGTGGCTATTGATTATTTTACGAAGTGGGTTGAGGCTATTCCATTAGTAGAAGCTGGGCAAAATGAGATAATTGACTTTATTAAAGAAAATATTATCCGTCGATTTGGAATTCCTCAGACATTAAGTACTGACCAAGGAACTATGTTTACTGGTTAAAGAATTAAAAACTTTGCAGCTTCGAGAAATATTAATATGGTCACTTCGACTTCTTATTATGCACAAGCTAATGGCCAAGTTGAAGCAGCAAACAATATATTGATAGGCTTGATTAAAAAACATATTGGGAATAGGCCTTGAACATGGCATGAGACTTTAAGTCAAGTGTTATGGGCTTATCGAAATTCACCAAGAGGTTCGACAGGAACCTCACCTTATAAATTGGTGTATGGCTATGATGCAGTATTACCATTGGAAATTAATTTGAATACCTTGAGGGTATCGAAACAGAACGATTTGCCGGTCGATGATTATTGGAATGCAATGTTTGACGAGTTAAATGAGTTAGATTCAGAGCGAATCTTAGCACTAGAGAATATAATTCGACAGAAAGAAAGTGTTGCTCGAAGTTATAATCGTCGAATTTCTAGAAAATCTTTTCAAATAGGCGAATTGGTTTTGAAATTTATTTTACCAATGGAAAAGAAATCGAGATTTCTTGGTAAGTGGTCCCATAGTTGGGAATGTCCCTTTCAAGTGATAGGGACATATTCTGGAAACACTTATCAAATTAAAGATATCGAGTCAGGAAAGGTGATTAGCTCGATTAATGGAAAATATTTAAAACTTTTCTATTGTTGCCAAATATAGAAAATTCAGCATGCATAAAGTTTAAAAGAGACAAAAGTCATTACAAAATAAAAGGAAAAGTTTAAGGCACCAATAATTTAGCTAGAACAGAGCGCAGTTTTGTCCTTTTATTTTTCAGAGTTGTGAGCATCCCAGTTTGTTTAGATTTATCAGTCTGGATCTCCTCAAGTTGTTGTTCGACTTTCTCTCGCTCAGTGTCAATCGAGACAAGTTGTTGGATAAGGAGATGTTGCTCTTGCTGAGCTGCAACCAAAGGTCTAGCCAAGGTGGTCCGATTTTGGCATATAGTAGTGAGTTGTTTTTGAATTAGAGCCAATTCCGCTTTGAGCCTTGCTTCTTCTTGGTCATGAAAGGCTTGGACAGAAATAGCACGGGCAATCTTTAAATCAAACTCATCACGAGCATCTTTGATTGGTTGAGCGGTTGCTTGGTAATTTTCAATTCTGGATACGGCTGTGGTTTCTCGATTTTCAATTTCTTGGAATTGAAAATGGAATGCGACATTTTCTTCGACGAGTTGTTTAAATCCTCGAATTAAATCAAAATTGGGAATGTTGGTTGGGAGTTCAAAAGTGGAGCTTAAAAGAGAGGTTAAGAGTTGATTAAGGATTGGGCCATTAACCCATGTGGCAAGAGGATGATCCAAGAGCTTGATGAGTGATCGAAGTTGTTCCCGAGTGTCAGGATCCAATTCGATTGGAGGTCTTGTAGAAACTGGACTTGAGATGACTGGAACAGGTATTGGCACTTTGGTTCCTTGGATGATTTTATTCAAAATAGAAGTCAAGTCATCCAAGGTAGCACTAGATGGAGTTGTCGGGATAATTGACGTGCTTGGTCTTGGTCCTAGAGGAGTCTGAAGTTGTGCCAAATCTGAAGGTGTTGGTTGCAATTCTGGTGGAGTTTCTGAAACCTTGAATTTGGAGGAGTCTGAATTGGTAGTGTCAGCAGCCTTGGAAGCAAAATCAGAGTCTGGAACTATTAGATTCTTTTCAGAAAGAATAACTTGATTGTCTAGTAAAGTCGATTCAATCCTTTGAGTTTCTGCTGGAGAATGTTGTAAAGGATTGGCTGTTGGATCCACTATTTGTGTTGTGTGAGAAGAAAGTGGAAAAGTTGCTGGAATTACTCTGGATCCTGAAAATTGAATTGAGTCGTGTGACGTTGATTGTTCTTGACCATGTTGCTGTGGCAAAATTAATGGGTTAAGTTCTTCAGCAGAGGTGACTGAGTGAGTGACGTGGGCAGGCTAGAACAAAAGGTACACATTTGTGAGTTTAAATTTTACGTTAAAATAGGTAAAGTTTGTAGTGACGATTGTATTACCTGAGAAGTTTTGGTCCTGCGGATCAATTGGGGGCCAGAATCAGAATCGACTATATCTTCTGATTGGGAAGAGACAGCAGGAGTGTCTTTGTTGGCCGGTTCGATTTCCTCAGAACTCACAGTTGATGAAAGCAGTATCAACTGATAAGAAATCCAGAATTAAGTGTGATTTAAAAGACAAAAGTTGAAATATGTTTTAAATAAAGAGAGGAATTATAAAGTTACCTTTCGAGAAGTTTTAGTGGGAGTTTTCCTGCTTTTCGCTGGTGGTGGTCGAGCAGTTTCAGCTTTCCTTTTCTGAGTTCTTTTTGGAGAACTCTCAGCAACAAGGGCGGTTTGGATTGCAGTTTGTTGAATGTCTTCTAAGGTACGAGTGTACCTAGTATAATAGGCAGCCCACCATACAACACATGATTTGGTGATATAGGAACTGCGTTCATACACCATGAAATTAAAATGATCTCTGTGTTGTTGATTCATGGCGAGGCAAGAGTCGAAGTCTTCTTGAGTAGTCAGAAGGAAGTGACAAAAAGGGTCATTGTTTCGAGGCTGAGGATTGGGAATGGCTTGTGAAAATCCTAATTGTTTGGCGGACAGGTGATGAGCGGATAATTTATACGCTTTTTGGCATTGTTTTTAGGTAGTTTTCAGTATGTTTTAGTTAGTTTTTATTATATTTTTATTAGTTTTTAAATAAAAATTATATTTCTGGACTTTACTATGAGTTTGTGTGTTTTTTTGTGATTTTAGGTATTTTCTTGTTGAAATTGAGGGACCTGAGCAAAAATCTATTCAGAGGCTGAAAAAGGACTGCAGATGCTGTTGGATTCTGACCTCCCTGCACTCGAAGTGGATTTTCTGGAGCTACAGAAGCCCAATTGGCGCACTATCAATTGCTTTGGAAAGTAGACATCCTGGGCTTTCCGGCGTTCCAAGTCAGCATAAAAATTCTGGCATCAAAATGCCAGAACTGGCATAAAAGCTGGAGTTAAACGCCCAAACTGGCACAAATGCTGGCGTTTAACTCCAAGAAAAGTCTCTACATGTGAAAGCTTCAATGCTCAGCCCAAGAACACACCAAGTGGACCCGAAAGAAGATTTTTGCATTAATTACCTATTTCTGTAAACCCTAGGCTACTAGTTTTCTATAAATAGGACCTTTTGCTATTGTATTTTCATACTTTTTCAGATACTTTTGATCTTGGAATACTTTTCATCTTTGGGGAGGCTGGCCATTCGGCCATGCCTAGATCTTTTGTTTTTATGTATTTTCAACGGTGGAGTTTCTACACACCATAGATTAAGGTGTGGAGCTCTGTTGTTCCTCATGGATTAATGCAAAGCACTACTGTTTTCTATTCTATTCACGCCTACTTCTTCTCTAAGATATACACTCGTTCTTCAACTTGATGAATGTGATGATCCGTGACACTCATCATCATTCTCACCTATGAATGCGTGCCTAACAACCACTTCTGTTCTACATGCAAACAAGCTTGAATGTGTATCTCTTGGGTTTCTAATCTCAGATTAGAACCTTCGTGGTATAGGCTAGAACTATTGGCGGCCATTCCTGAGATCCGGAAAGTCTAAACCTTGTCTGTGGTATTCCGAGTAGGATCTGGGAAGGGATGACTATGATGAGCTTCAAACTCGCGAGTGTTGGGCGTAGTGATAGATGCAAAAGGATCAATGGATCCTATTCCAACATGATCGAGAACCGACAGATGATTAGCCGTGCGGTGACAACGCATTTGGACCATTTTCACTGAGTGGACGGGAGGTAGCCATTGACAACAGTGAAACCCAACATACAGCTTGCCATGGAAAGGAGTATGAATGATTTGATGAAGACAATAGGAAAGCAGAAGTTCAGGAGGAACAAAGCATCTTCATACACTTATCTGAAATTCTCACCAATGAACTACATAAGTATCTCTATCTTATTCAAAATCAAATCTTTTTCAAATCATATCTTTTCAATCATATCTTTTCAAAATCAAATCATTTCCATTTTTTTACTATTTTCGAAAATCCTTGCTACAATTAATGATTTAATTCAAAATTTTCAAGTTGTTACTTGCCTGTTAAGAAAGGTTCAATAATTGAATTTTAGAATCATATCTTTTAAATTTCTTAGCCAAGTCATTAATTTTAAAAATCAAATATTTTTAATTGTTTGTCAATCATATCCTTTTAAAACCATATTTTCTCAACCATATCTTCTCAATCACATCTTTTTCAAAATTGATTTTCAATCATATCTTTTTGATTTCTAATTTCAAAATCTTTTTTTCAAAATCACTTAACTACTTTCTCAATTTTAATTTTCGAAAATCATCAATCAATTTTTTCAAAATTTCTTTTAATTATTTCAAAATCTTTTTAAATTTAATTTCAAAAATTCTTCCCCTCTTCTCACATCCTTCTATTTAAGGACTAACACTCCTCCACTATCAGCAATTCGGACTCTCTCTATAAGTTCGAATTCTCATATCTACCTTCTCCTTCCATTCTTCTTTTCCTCTGACACCTCAAGGAATCTCTATACTATGACATAGAGGATTCCATACTTTCCTCTCCTCTCTTTCATATGAGCAGGAGCAAAGACAAAAGCATTCTTGTTGAAGCTGATCCTGAACCTGAAAGGACCTTGAAGAGAAAGCTAAGAGAAGCTAAAGCACAACTCTCTGGAGAGGACCTAACAGAAATTTTCAAACAAGAAGAAGCCACGACAGCCGAAAACAACAACAATGCCAACAATGCAAGGAAGGTGCTTGGTGAATTTACTGCACCTACTCCCGACTTCTATGGGAGAAGCATCTCAATTCCTGCCATTGGAGCAAACAACTTTGAGCTCAAGCCTCAATTAGTTTCTCTGATGCAACAGAATTGCAAGTTTCATGGACTTCCATTGGAAGATCCTCATCAATTTTTGGCTGAATTCTTGCAAATCTGTGACACTGTCAAGACCAATGGGGTTGATCCCGAGGTCTACAGGCTTATGCTTTTTCCCTATGCTGTAAGAGACAGAGCTAGAGTATGGTTGGATTCACAACCTAAGGAAAGCTTGAACTCTTGGGAAAAGCTGGTCAGTGCCTTTCTGGCCAAATTCTTTCCACCTCAAAAATTGAGTAAGCTTAGAGTGGAAGTCCAGACCTTCAGACAGAAGGAAGGTGAATCCCTCTATGAAGCTTGGGAAAGATACAAGCAATTGATCAGAAGGTGTCATTTTGACATGCTTTCAGAATGGAGCATCATAGGAATCTTCTATGATGGTCTGTCTGAACTGTCCAAGATGTCAATGGACAGCTCTGCTGGAGGATCTCTTCATCTGAAGAAGATGCCTGTAGAAGCTCAGGAACTCATTGAGATGGTTGCAAATAACCAATTCATGTACACTTCTGAAAGGAATCCTGTGAATAACGGGACAAATCAGAAGAAAGGAGTTCTTGATATTGATACTCTGAATGCATGAAGAACTGAAGATTGATGGTTTAGAATTCAGAATAAATTCTCGTTGCAAGTATAGTTTCTAAACCAAGCAATCAACCTTTCTTGCAAAAGTTCTGGTTGTCACAAGTAACAAACCCCTAAATAAATTGATAACCGAAGTATTTAAACCTCGGGTCGTCTTCTCAAGGAACTGCAGGGAAGTATGTTCTTATTATTGGTTATGAGTTTTGTAAATTGGGGTTTTGAAAGTAAGGAACAAGTAATTTAAATGACAATTGAAATAGATAAACAACTGTAAAATAAACTCTTGGCAAGGTATGAGAAATTGGAATTTCTATCCTAGTTATCCTTATCAGGTGTGATGAGAATTAGATTTTAATCCCACTTAGTTAAGTCAAGTGGACTAATTAGATTGATCCTCAAGTTCTAGTCAATCCCTGTGGGACGACTAGCTTTAGAGCGATCTAGATTTATTAGGAATCTGCCAATTTCAACCACTGCTGAGTTTGACAACTCAAGTGTTACCAATTAATCAACCAAGGCAAAAGGAAGAAAATGTAAATTATTAATGTAAATAAAGGAAAGCAATCATAATTCTGAAATACCTCAAATTATATTAAATAGAAAATCAAATCTAAACATGAATGGTTCATAAGCCAATTAGGCAACAAAAGTAATTAAAGGAAAGCATTAAAATATCTGAAAGCAAGGGAAGTATAAAGTAAAGGAGTATTGAACCTGATAAGGAGTTGGAATACTAAATTGAAATAATAAAAAATTCTAATCCTAAAACCTAAGAGAGAGGAGATAACCTCTCCCTCTAAAAACTGCATCTAAACTATGAAAAGTGAATATTGGAGCTCTCCCTTTGAATGGATGCATTCCCTCACTTCATAACCTCTAATCTGTGTCTTCTGGACTTGGATCTGGCCCAAAAAGGGCTTCAGAAATCGTTGGGGGCATTTTCTGTAATTTCTGGTGCGTGGCATCTGTCACGCGTCCGCGTGGGTCACGCGGTCGCGTCATCTGGAGTTTTCCTTGTCACGCGTTCACCTCGGTCATGCGTCCGCGTCATCTGCGTTCTGCTCATGGCGCGCGTCCGCGTCAGTCACGCGTTCGTGTCGCTGTCTTTTCGCACTAGGCATGCGGCCGCGTCGTCCATGCGTTCACGTCGCTGCCACTTTCTTCAAAAACTCCATTTTGTGCTTTCCTTCCATTTTTGTATGTTTCCTTTCCATCCTTTAAGTCATTCCTGCCTTAGGAGATCTGAAACTACTCAACACACAAATCACGGCATCGAATGGTAATAAAGGGTGATTAAAATAATTAATTTTAAAGCATAGGAAACATGTATTTCACATATATCACATAATAAGGAAGGGAAAGTAAAACCATACAATTTACATGAGTAAGTGGGTAAAGGATTGAATAAATCTCTTGAATTGAGCACAATATATATCATAAAATATGGATTTATCAACCTCCCCACACTTAAACAATAGCATGTCCTCATGCTAAGTCCAAGATAAAGAGTAAGGTAAGGTTAAAGTGGTGGAATCTCATGCAATGCAATCTATCCTAAATGTAACTACCTAAATGAGTCATGCAATTCTAATTTTTATTCACTTGTATATAAAACTTACATGTAGTTAAATTAATTCACATTCTCAAGGAATTATATATGCATAGCCAAACCCTGGATAATGTTAAAACACTTTTACAATTGAGATGGGTAAAAATATTTTTCAAACTTGCAAGACAATTAACAGTTTAAGCAGAGATATATGGTGATGAGCTATTGAACCCTCACTGGATTTTGTGTTTACTCTCTAGTCACTCAGTGTTTGTTGGGTTAATCACTCTGTTCTTCTTTTTATCCTTGCTTTCTATAGCTTTGTTCTTCATCTAACCAATCAACAATTATAGAATACAGACATACAAAAATCATGAGGTCTTTTTCAAGGTTGTAATGGGGCTAAGGTAAGGGTAAGGGTATATGTATACGGTTAAGTGAGCTAATAAGTGAATCCTTGATTAGTCTAAGATCTCACCTAACATACATATTTTGTAATTCAAAGCTTCTTAACCTATTTGCCCAGATTTTTCTCACTTTGTATTGCAAACTCATTAACTTAAATTTTATCCCATGTGCATTGATTCTTTTTATTTTGCAATTGGGGAATTTTTGTATCCCCGTAATTAAATACTGAAAATAAACTTTTTTTATTGCACATGGTAATTCAATTGTTTTGATTTCACATGAGCATGCTTTCCCAAATTTTTATTTTGGAATATCTTTATTCTTTTTAACTTTCTTACTTGTTTCTATCATCTATTTTCCCATAAAGTTCCCCACACTTAAACAATACACGATTTCTATCTTAAGCTAACCAAGGATTCAACTTGGGATTTTTTATTTTGTTTTTCTGCTTAAGGCTAGTAATGTGGTTTATATAACAAGAGGGGTTAAAAAGCTCAAGGGGGTTAACAAGGGTGATGTAAAAGGTAGGCTTATTTGGGATAAGTGAGCTAAACAAGTAATGGCCTCAATCATCTCATAGTATGTATCTATACTCTATAATTGGACATATAGATTAAAACAAAGCAAAGAACATCAGAATAAAAAAGAAGGACGAAACACACATGAATAAAAATTATGGTTTGAATGTAACCATACAATTAAGCTCAAAACTCACAGGCTGTGTGTTCTCTAGCTCAAAATTCATATATCAGTTATATATGTCATGCAAGTCAAATTTAAGAGTTCCCATTATTCTCAATGTAAAATTTCTTGGGTGGCTTTAAAGTTTTAGTGTTCCTCCTTGATGAAATGTTGTTAACTAACTAACATGTTATGTTCTATATACAAGGTGTGTGGATTGTTTTTATTCTGTTAAAGTCTCTAGTTTACGTCCTTTTTATTTTCAATTTAAACCAACTATCACATGCTAAAGGGTAAACTATACTAGTTAATCCACATATTCTATAACTAATAAGTTAGAATTGCAAACTAAACTAAATGGCTAAAATATGAAATAAAATGCAAAATGCAGAAAATAGAGTAAAAACACATGAAAAGAACAATGTATAAGTACTGAAAGATAAAAAATAAAAATAAAGATAAAAATACATAAAAATAACCAAAATAAAATAAAAGAGTCTGTAGTGGTTCACCAAAAAATACGCCAGAGATGGCGACCTCCCCACACTTAAAGTAAAGCATCGTCCCCGATGCTCACTCAAGCCGGGTGTGAAGGAGTGTCATCACTGGAAAGATGGGCTGCGGGAGTCTCGGTAGTGGCATGAGGATCTGCAGACTGGATGAGGGTAGGTGGATCTGTCTGCTGTAGGGGAGGCTCTGACTGGATAGGAATCTCTAGATCTGCGGCCTGAATCTGCTGGGGCTCCTCCTGCTGTGGCGCAGGCTGCTCCGGTCCTGCCTGTGCGGCCTGGGTGGGGTCCCCTCCTCGTGAGCATCCTCCTCCACCTCAGATGTATCAGAAGGGGTGTCAGGCTCGGAGGGGATGTCACCGCCGGAACGAATCATCAACTTGACGTGCTCATAGCGTTGCTTGTTGCGACGCTTCATACGATCCAAGCAGGCAAAGAGTCGATGCACCAAATGGTAAATAAGCTCAGGAGCAGCTGGAGGTGCAGTGGGTGGGGCAGGTGCAGCAGTGGAAGAAGAGGGGGCAGCTGAAGGTGTGGCTGTCTCATCAGAAGCAGTAAGGAATGAAGGTCTGTAGCCTAAAGCCAGAAAGTTCCTGCTGTGAGGAATGATCTTCTTGCAGTCCGCAGCAGGTGGCTTCTCATTAGCATCCTCCCAAGGCACGTCAGCTCGACGGCCTAGCTGGGTGACCAGATAAGGGAAGGGAAGGGTTCCTCTGACATGGACCCTGGCCATATAGTGCCGGATGAAACGAGGCAGATATAGGTCTTTACCCTCCATCACACACCAGAGGAGGGTAATCATAGCAGCAGGCAGCTCCGTCTCATGAGTGCTCGGCATAATAAAGTTACTCAGGATCTGGTGCCAGAGCCGAGCCTCATCATTCAAGTATATCCGCTTGATTCCTTTAGGCATGGTGGTGTTCTTACCCATGACCCATGGGACAGTAGGGTCAAGGGCTATCCTCTCTTTGACAGCATCCCAGTCGAATCTCAGAAACCTCATATCCTCTTCAGCCTTTTGGTAACCGTCAGGCTGATCTGACTTAGGCTAAAGGCGCAGAATATCCTCAATGGCCTCTTCAGTGACCAGTAACTGTTTTCCTCTGAGGTGCACTGTATCCAGGGAAGTCTTGAAATAATTGCAGTAAAACTCTCTTACCCAGGAAGCATTGACCTCAGCCAAATTCCTCTCCAAAAAGAACCAGCCTCTTTGTTTGATCTGATCGGAGGTGTACTGCTGTAGTTCTTTTGGAATTTTCAAAGTCCTCTCCAGGTACAGATTTCTAGAGGTAGCAAATACTGGATACATCAGCTAACAGTATCGGTTTGCAAACTTAATTGGATCAGTGGCAGGGAGGAGCTGGTCAGTCTTCTCCTGCGGGGTAAAATGCTTTTCCCGCCAGGAGTCATCATGCATAAGCTCCAGGAGAGACATAGAGGATTCACCTCGTTTCCATTTTCTAGTTGTTGCCTTGCCTTTTCCTTTTCTTTGAGTGTCAGACATCCTGAAAAATAGAAATCTAGGATATAATAAAAGTACAAAAACAAGTAGGGAAATAACAGGATAAGCACAAAGTGACAAAGGAGCAGTAGAATAATGAAATGAGTTGAATAATTATGCATTTTTGGAGTGTTTTAGAGTTTAAAAAGCTGAGATGAGAAAGTTCAATCCAAAATGTAATATAAATAGAATTCATGTTAATTAGGAAAAACCATAATCATGCCTTGAGTTAAAAAGTAAAAGTAAAGAGTGAGTCAAAAAGCAGAGGAGGTTGTTAGAAAGTTAAAAGTGGTTTTAAATTGAAAAAGAGGTTAGAAAGCAAAAATCAGTGAGTTAGTAAAAGAAAGTCAGAGTAAGTGGCATGATGATTGTTTTCTAAGTAACAAGAATTTTACAATTTGAAGCAACAGACAACTCATATTCAAGCAAGGAAATCAAGTTGTTGATGATTCATATAGATATACCAATAACGAAAATGTGAAATCAAATCATCAATAATGTGAGTTATTAACCGGGGAAACAGAAGGAATAAGAATGCTGGCCCGTGTATTCAGGAATTGGTTTGGTGAAAGCTAAGGAAAGAAAAATTGAAAATGTCAAAACCAATACATGAATGAGAATCAAAACGATTTACAGAAAATTGGGCAGCATTCCGGCTAAAATTGGATGTTCCCAGAAAATAAACAGCAAGCAGAATAGTTCATAGAAATTAAAATAAACTGCAAATAGATATAAATAATATGAACATGAAAGATCAGGTGCAATAGCAGCATGAACAGTAAGAACATCATAGGAACAATACTAACATCACAGCAATAGTAGAATTGCGAAAATTATAAAACAAGTAGCAAGAACAGCGCAATTAATCAGGCCTAAATTCACTAACCACATCCTAGCTACCTAACCACCTAGAATCCACTACAACATACATCTCTAACTAGCCTAAATTTAAACATAAACTGAAAAAAATATGAAAATAACTAGGAATGAAAGAAAGGTGGCATTCGGCGAAACCTGGTAGGCGTATGAACTAAGCTAAGGAACTGAGAGATGGCGGGGGTGTGGTTGCGGTGGTGCTGCGGCGGCGTAGGGTGGCACGGCGGCAAACCTTGGTGGCGGCAGGGATGGTTTTGTGGTGTTGGTTAGGGCTGGGGTGCAGGGAAGGGTGGTTAAGGGGGAAGGAAGGGAGGGGGTGGGTGTTGGTGGGAGGTGCGGCGGTGAGGGCGTGGTGGTGGTGGTTGGCCGTGGAGGAGGCAGCGGTGGTGGAGGGAAGGTTGGGGGGGAAGAAGGGGAATGGGGGCGCGACGGGGTAGGGTTTCGCGTGACTGGGGGTTAATGAATTTGAATCCACGCGAACGCGTGGGGCATGCGGTCGCGTGGCTAGGGTGAAAAAAAGTTGACGCGATCGCGTCAGTGATGCGATCGCATGGAATGGGTAAAAGGATGAATGACGCGGTTGCATGAGACATGCGACTGCGTCGCTAGAATTTGTGCGAAACGCACAATTCCAGCGTCATTTCAGCGCAACTCTCTGTCTCCTTTGGGGTGTTGTGCAATCCATGCGACGCGAACGCGTCGCTCACGCTTTCGCGTGGGATAGGTTTTGTGCAAGTGGCGCGTTCGCATGATGGACGCGAATGCGTGGGCTGTTTGGTGATAAATGCGCGGCAGCCGCACGATTCCAGCCCAAATTTCTGGGCGTTGGAATTTTACGCCGATTTCCAGATCACGCGCGCGGACGCGTCGGAGGTGGTTTTCGCAACTGATGCGAACGCTTTAGCGATGCGGTCGCGTCATACGCCTTTCTCTCTCTTTTTTTTATGATATGCACTTATGCAGTTATGCAATATGTAATGCTAATGCAGATGCTTACAAATACTATCCAGGTTCAATGAAAATAAAACAATATAAGAATAAACAAAACAAAATAAAATGGAAACAGGAAGAATCATACCATGGTGGGTTGTCTCCCACCTAGCATTTTTTGTTAAAGTCCTTAAGTTGGACATTAGATGAGCTTCCTGTTATGGTGGCTTGTGCTTAAATTCATCCAGGAATCTCCACCAATGTTTGGAATGCCAAAAGCCTCTGGGGTCCCAAACTAGGCATGTAAAGCTTTTGAGCAGCTTCAAACAGATTCTCAGGCTCCCGGGGTGACGAATGTCAGAATATATTCCAGGATCCCAAGCTTTGCTGTTAAATCTGCCTTCGTCTTGATCTATATTCTTCCATCCGGGCGTTTTAGAAATTGTATTCTCACCAGGATGACCAAACGTCTTCCGAGACCCATTCGATTGAACATGATACCAATCCGTGCACTTCGAGTTGAAGCGTGGAACCTTATTGAACCTTGTGCACCAGCTCTGAGTACGAGCCATTTCCCTCTTACTCTTAAAGCCGCAGAGAGTTCTAAGCTGGCCATCTGTTTCAAGCAAACCATATTCAAGTGGAAAAGTAAAGTTAAAGGTTAAGGATTGTACCCACTTGAAGCTTGTATTAGGTGGTAATGGCCTTGGGACAGGTGTTTCCAGTGGTTCTGTAAGTTCTACTCCCTTGTGATCTTCTGTGAATTCCTCCACTTCTTTGCAAAATTCTTCAGCTGCAACTGCATCCTGATTAAAGTCCTCTATGTCTTCCTCATCACTTAAGTCATACGTTGGAGGTTGAGAGAAATCTACCTCGACGTCATCTTCGTATTCACTTGGATAAGGTTCTTTAGGCTCAAGGAATTCAGTTGCGAATGTGAGTTTGTGACTAGGAGAGCTTGATTCGTGATCATTCCTGCCCATGAAATCAACCTCTTGGTCTGTTCCGTCCAATTTTTCACAAGGCATATGTTGTGGAGGTCGTGCACTATCCTCCTTTGCATTAAATTCGGACTTCTCAGTGGAATCCTTTATGGTTCTTGAGTCCCATGGAGTTTCAGCATCTCCTAAATCTTCAACCACTTCTTCCTCTGCAACTATTTTAGCTTCCTCCACTTGTTCCAATACAAAGCCATGTTCCTCATTATCCACCGAAGTTTCTAGTGTTTCCTTCATGCTACGCTCTTCTTTTGATTCTCCACATGCTGCCATGGGAGTACTTCGGGTTCTCAGATATCAGGAAGCTATTAAATTTACTACCTCAGTTACGGCAGTAGTGAGTTCCAGTACGCCCTTTTTCTATCTTTGCTTGCCCTTGAAGAAGAACATGAAGTTTGTCATTCACTGGAGGTTGGGGTGGGTGTGAGGTCTCATTGGTTGGGGTAGAAGGTTCAAGGTAAGAATGTGGTGGTTCTTGGGAGTAATTAGATTGGGATTGTGGTAGATAAGGGTCATATGGTGCTGAATGGTGAAAAGGAACTTGTGAGTGTGGTGGTCTAAAGTTATGTTGAGAGGATGGTCTATAGGCACAGGGTGGGGCTTGTTGGTAGTTACAAGGCTATCCACCATATCTATTAGCTTGGTTTGCATTGTAAAGTGGTCTTTGTCCATGATATCTTGGAGGGTGTTGCTGCCGAAAGGGTTGATCAAATCCTCTTGGCTCCATCCATCTTTGATTGTTTAGACCTTGATGCATATTCCTGCTATAACTTCTGTTCCCTTCAACAATACTAGAACCAAACTCAAAGCGAGAGGGGTGAGAATTCATAGTAGCCAATTGAAATAAAAGGAGAAAACAAAAACAAATAAACAAGCAAAAGAAAAAATATTTACAATAACCAATAATAAGGCACACGTTTGCAGTTCCCCAGCAACGGCGCCATTTTGAAGAATTGAAGATTGATGGTTTAGAATTCAGAATAAATTCTTGTTGCAAGTATAGTTTCTAAACCAAGCAATCAACCTTTCTTGCAAAAGTTCTTGTTGTCACAAGTAACAAACCCCTAAATAAATTGATAACCGAAGTATTTAAACTTCGGGTCGTCTTCTCAAGGAACTGCAGGGAAGTATATTCTTATTATTGGTTATGAGTTTTGTAAATTGGGGTTTTGAAAGTAAGGAACAAGTAATTTAAATGACAATTGAAATAGATAAACAACTGTAAAATAAACTCTTGGCAAGGTATGAGAAATTGGAATTTCTATCCTAGTTATCCTTATCAGGTGTGATGAGAATTAGATTTTAATCCCACTTAGTTAAGTCAAGTGGACTAATTAGATTGATCCTCAAGTTCTAGTCAATCCCTGTGGGGGGACTAGCTTTAGAGCGATCTAGATTAATTAGGAATCTGCCAATTTCAACTACTGCTGAGTTTGACAACTCAAGTGTTACCAATTAATCAACCAAGGCAAAAGGAAGAAAATGTAAATTATTAATGTAAATAAAGGAAAGCAATCATAATTCTAAAATACCTCAAATTATATTAAATAGAAAATCAAATCTAAACATGAATGGTTCATAAGCCAATTAGGCAACAAAAGTAATTAAAGGAAAGCATTAAAATATCTGAAAGCAAGGGAAGTATAAAGTAAAGGAGTATTGAACCTGATAAGGAGTTGGAATACTAAATTGAAATAATAAGAAATTCTAATCCTAAAACCTAAGAGAGAGGCTAGAACCTCTCCCTCTAAAAACTGTATCTAAACTATGAAAAGTGAATAATTGGAGCTCTTCCTTTGAATGGATGCATTCCCTCACTTTATAACATCTAATCTGTGCCTTCTGGACTTGGATCTGTGCTAAAAAGGGCTTCAGAAATCGCTGGAGGCATTTTCTGTAATTTCTGGTGCGTGGCATCTGTCACGCGTCCGCGTGGGTCACGCGGTCGCGTCATCTGGAGTTTTCCTTGTCACGCGCTCGCCTCGGTCATGCGTCCGCGTCATCTGCGTTCTGCTCATGGCGCGCGTCCGCGTCAGTCACGCGTTCGCGTCGCTGTCTTTTCGTGCTAGGCATGCGGCTGCGTCGTCCATGCATTCGTGTCACTGCCAGTTTCTTCAAAAATTCCATTTTGTTCTTTGCTTCCATTTTTGTATGTTTCCTTTCCATCATTTAAGTCATTCCTGCCTTAGGATATCTGAAACTACTCAACACACAAATCACGGTATCGAATGGTAATAAAGGGTGATTAAAATAATTAATTTTAAAGCATAGGAAATATGTATTTCACATATATCACATAATAAGGAAGGAAAAGTAAAACCACGCAATTTACATGAGTAAGTGGGTGAAGGATTGAATAAATCTCTTGAATTAAGTACAATATATATCATAAAATATGGATTTATCAATGCCATATTGGCTCAGAATAAAATATTGACTTCGCAAGTCAATATGATCTCTTAGAGTCTGTCCGGAATGCAAGCAGCAATAGGCAGTACTAAAGAAGCATCCACTGAAGAAGAAGCTTATGATCCTGAGAACCCAGCAATGGAAGAGGTGAATTACATGGGAGAACCCTATGGAAACACCTATAATCCTTCATGGAGAAATCACCCAAATCTCTCATGGAAGTACCAACAGAGGCCTCAACAAGGCTTCAACAACAGTAATGGTGGAAGAAATAGGTTTAGCAATAGCAAACCTTTTCCATAATCTTCTCAGCAACAAACATAGAATTCTAAGTAGAACCACTCTGACTTAGCAACTGTAGTCTCTGATCTATCTAAGACCACTCTAAGTTTCATGACTGAAACAAGGTCCTCTATTAGAAATTTAGAGGCACAAGTGGGTCAGCTGAGTAAGAAAGTTTCTGAACTCCCTCCTAGTACTCTCCCAAGCAATACAGAAGAGAACCCAAAGAGAGAATGCAAGGCCATAAACACGTCCCACATGGCCGAATGCATAGAGGAGGGAAAGGCAGTGATTTCCACTGAGGAAGACCTCAATGGACGTCCATTAGCCTCCAAGGAGTTCTGAAGAAGCGAATGATTGACGGTTTAGAATTCAAAATAAATTCCCGTTGCAAGTATAATTTCTAAACCAAGCAACCATCCTTTCTTACAAACGCTTTGGTTGTCACAAGTAACAAACCCCTTTGAAATTGATAACCGAAGTATTTAACCTCGGGTTGTCTTCTCAAGGAATTGTAGGGAGGTGTTATTATTATTATTGGTCATGAGTCTTGTAAATTGGGGGTTTTGAAAGTGAGGAACAGGTAATTTAAATAACAAGGAAAATAAATTGCAGGAATTAATAAATTAATATCTAATAAAACTCTTGGCAAGGTATGAAATTCGGAAGTCCTATCCTAGTTATTCTTATGAGAATTAAAGTTAATCCCACTTAGTTAACCTTTACGAAAGCAAGGGCAAGTCAAGTGAACTAATTAGTTAGATCCCCAAGTCCTAGCCAACTCCTAAGGAAAGACTAGAGTTAGTGGGATTTCAATCAATTAGCAGACATAACAATCAATCACGATAAGGTTGATAAGTCAAGAGCCTCCAGTTAATCAATTAAAGCCAAGAATATAAAAAGCTAAATAAGAATCATAAATCTGAAATACCTCAAATTGCATTAAATAGAAAGTATAATCTAACATGAAGAGTTCATAAGCCAATTTGGCTAAAAAGAGAATCAACAAGAAAATTAGAATAAACTAGTAAGCCAGAATAAATAAAAGTAGAATAGAAGTTAATTTAAAGGAACATTGAACCTGAGAAGGAGTTGAAATAATAAGTTGAAATAATAAAGTTGAAATCCTAATTCCTTTAAGAGGAATCCTAATCCTAAATCCTAAGAGAGAGGAGATAAACTCTCTCTCTAAAAACTACATCTAAAACTAAAAATTATGAATTATGAGCTGATGATTATGAATGAATGGATTCCCCCACTTTATAGCCTCTAATCTGTGTTTTCTGGGCCGAAAACTGGGTCGAAAACAGCCCAAAAATTGCTGGAGAAGAAATCTGCCACGCTGATTTTCGTCACTGCGACGCGTCCGCGTGGAGCACGCGTTCGCGTTGCCTAGCGTCAGAGCAACTATGGCATATTATATATCAAATCGAAACCCCGGACGTTAGCTTTCCAACGCAACTGAAACCGCGTCGGTTGGACTTCTGTAGCTCAAGTTATGACTGTTTTAGTGCGAGAGGGTCAGGCTGACAGCTTTGCAGTTCCTTCAACTTCTTGTATTCCTTCAACTTTTGCATGCTTCCTTTCCATCCTCCAAGCCATTCCTTCCCTGTAAATCCTGAAATCACTTAACGCACATATCAAGGCATCGAATGGTAATAAGAGAGGATTTAAAATTAGCAATTTAAAGGCCCAGAAAACATGTTTTCAATCATAGTACAAGATCAGGAAGGAAAATGTAAAATATGCAAATCATATGAATTAGTGGGTGAAAAGCTGATAAAAACCACTCAAATTAGCACAAGATAAACCAAAAAGTAGTGGTTTATCAACCTCCCCACACTTAAACATTAGCATGTCCTCATGCTAAGCTCAAGAGAAGCTATAAAGGAGTGAAGAGGAATGGTAGAATGTATGAAATGCATCCTATCTATATGAATGCAACTACAGGCTAAGATGTTTCTATCTACTTGGTTAAAAGTAAATAAGCTCTTCAAGACAAATATAAATCATATTTCACTAATTCAAATCATACAATAAAAGACAAGTAAACTTGTAAGAAGATAGCTCCTGAAAGCAGGGAACATAGAATCAAGCATTGAACCCTTCACTGGTAGTGTATATCACTCTAGTCTCTCAAGTGTATAGGGTAATTCACTCTACTCTTTTCTAACCATGCTTTCTAAACTTTGTTCTTCATCTAACCAATCAACAAATATTTAATGTACCAATGCAAACATCATGAGGTCTTTTTAGGGTTGTAATGGATCCTTGATTAGTCTAAGATCTCACCTAACATATACATACTTTATATAATTTTAAAATGCTTTACCTAGCTACCCAAATTTTCCCACTTTTGTATTACATGCTCATGTATCAAACTTATTTTTGAATTTTGTCCCATGTGCATTGATTCTTTTTATTTTTCATTTGGGGTAATATTTTTTTTTGTATCCCCTTATTTAATTACTTAAATTTTTTTTTCAATGCACATTGTAATTTAATTATTTTAATTTCACATGAGCATGCTTCCCAAATTTTCAAATAACTTATTCAATTTAATTCCCTACTTTTTCATATCATCCCATGTTCCCATAAAATTTTCCACACTTAAATTATACACAATATCTATCTTAAGCTAACCAAGGATTCAACTTGAGATTTTTATTTTGTTTTTCTGCTTAAGGCTAGTAATGTGGTTATGAAATAGAAGGGGGTTAAAAAGTTCAAAGTGGCTAACAAGGGTAATGTAAAAGGTAGGATTATTTGGGATAAGTGAGCTAATAACAAATAATGGCATCAATCATATGCAAGCATGTAAATACACTAAATAATAGACATATAGAATGGAACAAAGCAAAGATTGCAATTATAGAGAAGAAAACACACAAGAATAAAAATTTATGGTTAAATAATGTAACCATATAATTAAGCTCAAAATCTCACGGGTTGTGTGTTCTTAGCTTTTTAAACTATGTTCCAAATACAACTTCAAACAAATTTAACACAAAAAAAAAATTCAATTTAAATTAGTGAAATACTATAAAAATTTCTTGAAAAAGAAAATATTACTTCAACCAAGTAGTAACTAAATACATAAAATCAAACAAATATGCAATCAAATATGCAAATGCAACAATGAACAAACAAAGAAAATAAAGTATTGGTGTTGGAAAGAAGGTAACTAACCCCTGGAAGTCGGTATCGACCTCCCCACACTTAAAGATTGCACCGTCCTCGGTGCATGCTAAGATGTACAAGTGGACGTGTTGCTTTCAACTGATACTTTCCAAAGATTGTGCAGGTGGACTTGTTTGTCTTCCCATTAAGAAGCTTTTCCTCTCCCTTCGTGGTGGCCATCCTGAAAGAAGAGGAAAAAGAAGAAAAGTAACCCAAAAATAAAGATAGAAAATAAATAAAATATGGGTGTTAATGCCAGATAATAAGGGTCCCAATTACATGGTGGCTACAACATGCAAGTGAGAAAACAGTAGAAGTACATGGCAAATCCAGAGTGCAAAAATTTGCAACAATGGGGAAGAGAGTGCAAGACAATATAAATTAATGTCAATGCAAAATTAATACAAATATCATAAAAGATTAGCATTTGACTTAAATAATATTACCCAATAGTGTAAAACAAGTCACTGAGCACCAAAATAATACCAGAAAAGACACAACAGTTGAATATGAACAAGTGACACCAATGGAAAAATAATAAATTTAGAAAAAAAAGAAAAATATGCACAAAATTAAAATGCAATGAATAAAATATGCAAATAAATTAAGTAAAATAGAATGAAGGTGAAAAAGAATGAGAAGTTAAAGAAATAAAGTAAGAAAGAAAGAAGAAAAAAAGAAAAGATAGAAGAGATTAGGATTAGAAAAGAAAAGACAAGATAATTGGCGCTGATCTGGATAAGTTGTGCGGCGCAGGCGATGCGGACGCGTGGGTGACGCGGTCGTGTGGTGCGCGATAAGGTCAGGTGACGCGGACGCGTGGGTCACGCGATCGCGTGACCTGATTTGTGCAATTGGCGCGAGTACAGCCTCGCGTTCGCGCAACTCTCTGTTCGAAACTCTTTTTGCCAAATTTTTGGGTGACGCGGTCGCGTGGTTGACGCGATCGCGTGGATGGCCATTTTTGGAAAACGACGCGGCTGCGTGGGGAGCACGTTCGCGTGGTAGGGCTTGTGCTTCTAGCATGGTTCCAGCCCAACATACTGCCATATACCGCTTTACGTCGATTTTACAGAGCCACGCGTTCGCGTGGGTGACACGGACGCGTGGGAGGCATTTTTCCCACATGACGCGGACGCGTCAGCGACGCGGTCGCGTGGTTCCATTTGTGCCAAAGGCACGCCTCCAGCCATGCTCTCGCGTGACTTTCTGTTCAATTTTCTTTTCTTCCCAATGCACTGGTGACGCGGACGCGTCGGCGACGCTGTCGCGTCCCATGCGATTTTTTTTATATGATAATGCAGTATGCAGAATGCAATGCTAATATGAATGTTATGCATTATTCCAGGTCCAATCAAAACTCAAAAACAAACAAAATAGACTAGAATTAAAACTAAAAAAGGGACGATCATACCATGGTGGTTTGTTTCGCACCTAGCACTTTTAGTTAAAGTCCTTAAGTTGGACATTTGGTGAGCTCGTTGTCATGGCGGCTTGTGCTTGAACTCATCCTGAAACTTCCACCAATGCTTGGACTTCCAATAACTTCTATCAATACTAAGTAAATTCCTCAAGCTTTGATGGGGTTCTTCACAAGCTTTGAGCTCCCAAAGTTGATCCTCATATATTCCTGGATCCCAAATCTTGTTTCTACACCCGTCTTCAAGTTGATTATCATGATTTCATCCGGGTGGTTCAGCCTTAGAATTCTCACTGAAGTGTCCAAACAACTTCCCAGACCCATTCAATTGAGCTCTATACCAACCTTTGCGTTTAAACTTAAAGCTTCCAATCATAAGAGTCTTTTATTAATTACCCCTTGTTAAAATACTTTAAACTTATAGCTCAGTTATTTAGAACGTGGTGTTTATGTTCATGATAATTGGCTATCATAAATTTTTTAAAAACCTTTTTCAAAAATAAGGTCCCATAACTCATTTGGCTAGAGCATTAATCTGTGTTCTTGGTAATTGGGTTAGAATCTTTTATACTCTTTTCAAAACCTTCTTTTTCAAAAATAATTTTTTCTATTAAATCTTGTGCCAAACTTTAAGTTTGGTGTTTTCTTGTTGATTCCCCTTTGATTTTCGAAAATTTTGGTTTGGTTTTCTAAAAATTTTAAGTTTGGTGTTCTTCTTTCATGTTCTTGTGTTCTTGTGAGTCTTCAAAGTGTTCTTGAGTTTCCTTGTGTCTTGATCTTAAAATTTTTAAGTTTGGTGTTCCTTGGTGTTTTCCCTCCAAAAATTTTCAAAAACAAGGAGCATTAGATCTAAAAATTTTAAATCTTGTACTATCTTATTGTTTTTCTCTCTCCTCACTAAATTCAAAAATATCTTTTCAAAATATCTTTTCTAACTTCCTATCTTTTCAAAATTTGTTTCAACTAACTAACCAACTTTTTGTTTGTTTCTTAACTTTTTCAAAACTACCTAACTAACTCTCTCTCTCTCAAATTTTTGAAAATATCTCCCCTCTTTTTCAAAAATTTCTATTTTTTTTTAACTAATTATTTTTAATTTTTTACGAAAAAAAAAATTTTTCAAAATTCAAATTCTTTTTAGTTATTTTATTTTATTTAAGTATTTACTTCTTATAAAATAAAATAAATAAAAAGATAAATCAGTCCAAGTTATATCCATACATCCATCATAGACATAAGTGGAAATGAACAGTCCAGGAGGACTCTGGGGTCATATTCTAACCCCTCTACTGCTTCATATGGGAGTAGCATCTGCATACCCTCCATTGGAGTTAGTAGCTTTGAGTTGAATCCTCAGCTCATTATAATGGTGCAGCAAAGTTGTCAGTGTTCCGGTCTTCCACAGGAAGAACCTACAGAGTTTCTGGCACAATTTTTACAAATTGCTGACACAGTATTTGTTTATATAAAGTTCACTGACACTAAGGTAAAGAATCATTTGTATAAGTTTACAGGGTTACAGAAGGAATCTACACACAAAACAGAGATAGGGAGCTTACTGGCAAGAAAACGCCAGTGAAGGATAGCTATCTGGCGTTCACGCCAGAAAAGGACAACAACTGGGCGTTGAACGCCCAGAAGAGCAGCATTTGGGCGTTGAACGCCCAAAACAGGCAGTGTTTGGGCGTTCAAACGCCAGGATGGTGGGGAGGA
>NC_029788.2:78178867-78194328 GCF_000816755.2 Arachis ipaensis | reverse complement strand
TTCTAGTAGTTTTTAGGAAAAATTCATATTTCTGGACTTTACTATGAGTTGTGTGTTTTTCTATAATTTCAGGTATTTTTCTGGCTGAAATTGAAGGAGCTGAGGAAAAATCTGATTCAGGCTGAAAAAGGACTGCTAATGCTGTTGGATTCTGATCTCCCTGCACTCAAATTGGATTTTCTGGAGCTACAGAACTCGAACCATTACTGCATAACAAGTAACCTTTAATCCATGCTCTATTGTTTATTCGCAATTCAACTGATAAACATAATTGACTTCCTGACTAAGATTTACAAGATAACCATAGATTGCTTCAAACCAACAATCTCCGTGGGATTCGACCCTTACTCACGTGAGGTATTACTTGGACGACCCAGTGCACTTGCTGGTTAGTGGTACGCATTGTGAAAAGTGTGATTCACAATTCGTGCTACCAATGAACCTTGCAGGATAATTCTTATCACTGACCATCTTCCTCTTACTCTTAATGCCACAAAGAGCTCTAAGCTGACCATCCGTCTCTAGTAGCCCATATTCAAGTGGGAAAGTAAAGGTCAAGGATAAGAATTTTACCCACTTGAACGTTGTGTTGGACGGTAATGGCCTTGGGAGAGGTATTTCTAACGAATTTGCAAGCTCTACTCCCTTGTGCTCTTCTCTGACAACTTCCACCTCTTTGCAAGTTTCTTCAATATCAACCTCTTCCTCTTGGTAGCTTTCTTCCAATTCAATCTCTTCTTCATTGCTCACTAAGGGCATGGGAGGCTATGCTTCTTCTTCTTTAATCTCCATCTCTTGACCAACCTCTTCCAAGTCTTCAACTATGATATGCCTTGGAGGTTGTACACCCTCCTCAGCATCAATTTCAATCGCCTTGGAAGGAGGCTTTATAACCTAACTTTCCCATGGAGGATCTGCATCTCCTAAGTCTGCAACCACTTCTTCTTCTGCAACTATTATGGCTTCCTTCACTTGTTCCAATACAACGCCATGTTCCTCATTGTCCACCGAAGCTTCTAGTGTCTCCTTCATGCTTCGCTCTTCTTTTGATTCTCCACATGTATCCATGGGAGTACTTTGAGTGCTCAGATGTTGGGAAGCTAATCGATTTATTAACTCGCCTAAGGCGGCCGCGAAATTTAGCACACTCTTATTCATCCTTTCTTGCCCTTGAAGAATAGCAGTAAGGGCGTTGTTATCTAATGGAGGTTGGGGTGGATAGGAGGGTTCATTATTTTGGAGAAAGGGTTCATAATAGGAAGGTGGTTCTACTTGATAAGGATATGGAGATGGTGAATATTAAGGTGGTGGTTCTGGGTGTGGTTCATATGGTGGTTGGTGTGGTGGATAAGGATTAGGGTCATATGGAGGTGAATGGTTGTAGGTGGCTTGTGAGTATGGTGGTTCAAAGCTATGTCGAGGAGGCGGTTCATAAGCATATGGTGGGGCTTGTTGGTAACTGCAAAGGGGTGGTTGTTGCCATGAGGGTTGATCAAATCCTTGTCGCTCCTCCCATCTTTGATTGTTCCAACCTTGATGCTTGTTCTCATTGTAATTTCATCTTCCTACAACATAATTGTAACCAGACTCATAGCCAAAGAGGTGAGAGTTTATAATAACAAATAAAAATTAAAAATAAAAATAAAAACAATTTTAAATTAAAAGGTTATTGAAATTTAAATTTTGAATTTGAAAATTAAACTTTGAAATTTGAAATTTGAAAATTTTGAAATTTGAATTTTTTTAAAATTTTGAAATTTGAATTTTGAAAAAGTCAACAATATAAGATAAAAATTTGAAAAAGATTTAAATTTTGAAAAGGTTTGATTTTTAAAATTTAAATTTTAAAATTTTAAATTTGGATTTTGAATTTTGGAATTTAAATATTGAAAATTGAAATTTGATTTTGAAATAAGATAAGATAAGATTTTGAAAAAGATATGATTTTTGAAAAAGATTTGAATTTTGAAATTTAAAACTAAGATAAGATAAGATAAAAATTTTAAAATCAAAATCTGAAATTTTTTTTATGCAAATTTCAAAAATTCAATTAAAATAAAGAGAAAAGATATTTTTGAATTAAATGAGGAAAGAGAAAAACAATAAAATGACACCAAACTTAAAATTTTTATATCAAAATGAAGAAAACAACTAAGAACAACTTGAAGGTCAAGATGAACAAGAAGAACAACTTGAAGATCAAGATGAACACTAAGAAATTTTTTTTTTAATTTTAATAACTAAATAAAAACCAATAACCTCTTAATTTACGAAAAAACAAAAATAAAAACAAAAATAAAAACAAATAAACAAGCAAAAAGCAAATATTTACAATAACAAAGGCACACGTTTGCAATTCCGCAACAACGGCGCCATTTTAAAGAAGCGAATGATTGACGGTTTAGAATTCAGAATAAATTCCCGTTGCAGGTATAGTTTCTAAACCAAGCAACCATCCTTTCTTACAAACGTTTTGGTTGTCACAAGTAACAAACCCCTTTGAAATTGATAACCGAAGTATTTAATCTCGGGTCGTCTTCTCAAGAAATTGCAGGGAGGTGTTATTATTATTGGTTATGAGTCTTGTAAATTGGGGGTTTTGAAAGTGAGGAACAGGTAATTTAAATAACAAGGAAAATAAATTGCAGGAATTAATAAATTAATATCTAATAAAACTCTTGGCAAGGTACGAAAATTCGGAAGTCCTATCCTAGTTATTCTTATGAGAATTGAAGTTAATCCCACTTAGTTAACTTTTACGAAAGCAAGGGCAAGTCAAGTGAACTAATTAGTTAGATCCCCAAGTCCTAGCCAACTCCTAAGGAAAGACTAGAGTTAGTGGGATTTCAGTCAATTAGCAGACATAACAATCAATCACGATAAGGTTGATAACTCAAGAGCCTCCAGTTAATCAATTAAAGCCAAGAATATAAAAAGCTAAATAAGAATCATAAATCTGAAATACCTCAAATTTCATTAAATAGAAATTATAATCTAACATGAAGAGTTCATAAGCCAATTTAGCTAAAAAGAGAATCAACAAGAAAAATAGAATCAACTAGTAAGCCAAAATAAATAAAAGTAGAATAGAAGTTAATTTAAAAGAACATTGAACCTGAAAATGAGTTAAAATAATAAGTTGAAATAATAAAGTTGAAATCCTAATTCCTTTAAGAGGAATCCTAATCCTAAATCCTAAGAGAAAGGAGAGAACCTCTCTCTCTAAAAACTACATCTAAAACTAAAAATTATGAATTATGAGCTGATGATTATGAATGAATGGATTCTCCCACTTTATAGCCTCTAATCTGTGTTTTCTGGGCCGAAAACTGGGTCGAAAACAGCCCAGAAATCGCTGGGGAAGAAATCTGCCATGCTGATTTTCGTCACTGTGACGCATCCGCGTGGAGCACGCGTTCGCGTCAAGGAAACTATGGCATATTATATATCAAATTGAAACCCCGGACGTTAGCTTTCCAACGCAACTGAAACCGCGTCGGTTGGACTTCTGTAGCTCAAGTTATGACTATTTTAGTGCGAGAGGGTCAGGCTGACAGCTTTGCAGTTCCTTCAACTTCTTGTATTCCTTCCACTTTTGCATGCTTCTTTTCCATCCTCCAAGCCATTCCTGCCCTGTAAATCCTGAAATCACTTAACGCACATATCAAGGCATCGAATGGTAATAAGAGAGGATTTAAAATTAGCAATTTAAAGGCCCAGGAAACATGTTTTCAATCATAGCACAAGATCAGGAAGGAAAATGTAAAACATGCAAATCATATGAATAAGTGGGTGAAAAGCTGATAAAAACCACTCAAATTAGCACAAGATAAACCAAAAAGTAGTGGTTTATCAAGTTCCCTAATGAGGAACCATGGGAATCTGAGGCTCACACTGAGACATAGAGATTCCATTGAATTTACTTCTGCCATTCATGAGCTCTGATGAGTATTCTTCCTCTGAAGAGGATGAAGATGTTACTGAAGAGCAAGTTGCTAAGTACCTTGGAGCAATCATGAAGCTAAATGCCAAGTTATTTGGTAATGAGACTTGGGAGGATGAACCCCCCTTTCTCACCAAAGAACTGGATGACTTGACTAGGCAGAGATTACCTCAGAAGAGACAGGATCCTGGAAAGTTCTCAATACCTTGTACCATAGGCACCGTGACCTTTGAGAAGGCTCTGTGTGACCTGGGGTCAAGTATAAACCTCATGCCACTCTCTGTGATGGAGAAGTTAGGGATCCTTGAGGTACAAGCTGCAAGAATCTCACTAGAGATGGCAGACAATTCAAGGAAACAGGTTTATGGACTTGTAGAGGATGTCTTGGTAAAGGTTGAAGGCCACTACATCCCTGCTGATTTCATAATCCTAGACATTGGGAAGTGTAAGGATGAATCCATCATCCTTGGCAGACCCTTCCTAGCCACAGCAAAAGCTGTGATTGATGTTGACAGAGGAGAATTGGTCCTTCAAGTGAATGAGGACTCCCTTGTGTTTAAAGCTCAAGGATATCCCTCTGTAACCATGGAGAGGAAGCATGAAAAGCTTCTCTCAATGCAGAGTCAAATAGAACCCCCACATTCAAACTCTAAGTTTGGTGTTGGGATGCCATCGTCATGCTCTGAGTATCTGTGAGGCTCCATGAGAGCCCACTGTCAAGCTATTGACATTAAAGAAGCGCTTGTTGGGAGGCAACCCAATTTTATTTAATCATATCTATTTATTTTCTATTGTTATTTTATGTTTTTTGTAGGTTGATGATCATGTGAAGTGACAAAAACAACTGAAAAAGTAAAAATAGTATTAAAAACAGCACACCCTGGAGGAGAAGTTTACTGGCATTTAAACGCCAGTAAGGGTAGCAGAATGGGCGTTAAACGCTCAGTCTGGCACCATTCTGGGCATTTAACACCAGAAATGGCCACAGAGCTGGCATTTAAATGCCAGAAAGGGGAGAAAAGCTGGCGTTAAACGCCAGAAATGGGCAGCAACCTGGCATTTAACGCCATGATTGGCAACCAAAGGGGCGTTTACATGCCAACATGGTGCAGGGATGAGAAATCCTTGACACCTCAGGATCTGTGGATCCCACAGGACCCCCACCTGCCTCATCTCTCTCTCCCTTCTTCACACCTCAATACTTCTTCCCCAAAAAAACCCCTCACCTATCAAATCCTACCCTCTTCTCCATAATCTCTTCACCAATCCACATCCATCCATCATAAAACCCCTTACATCTCCTCTATTTTCTTCTTCTACTCTTTTCTTTCTTCTCTTGCTCGAGGACGAGCAAACCTTCTAAGTTTGGTGTGGTAAAAGCATTACTTTTTGTTTTTCCATAACCATTTATGGCATCAAAGGCCGGAGAAACCTCAAGAAAGAGGAAAGGAAAAGCAAAAGCTTCCACCTCCGAGTCATGGGAGATGGAGAGATTCGTCTCAAAGGTCCATCAAGACCACTTCTATGAAGTTGTGGCCAAGAAGAAGGTGATCCCCGAGATCCCTTTCAAACTCAAAAAGGGTGAATATCCAGAGATCCGACATGAGATTCGAAGAAGAGGTTGGGAAGTTCTCACCAACCCCATTCAACAAGTCGGAATTTTAATGGTTCAAGAGTTTTATGCCAATGCATGGATCACCAAGAACCATGATCAAAGTGTGAACCCGGACCCAAAGAATTGGCTTACAATGGTCCGGGGGAAATGCTTAGATTTTAGTCCGGAAAATGTAAGGTTGGCATTCAACTTGCCCATGATGCAAGGAGATGCACGCCCCTACACTAGAAGGGTCAACTTTGATCAAAGGTTGGACCAAGTCCTCATAGACATTTGTGAAGAGGGCGCTCAATGGAAGAGAGATTCAAGAGGGAAGTCAGTTCAACTAAGAAGGCATGACCTCAAGCCCGTGGCTAGGGGATGGTTGGAGTTCATCCAACACTCAATCATTCCCACTAGCAACTGGTCTGAAGTTACTATAGACCGGGCTATCATGATCCATAGCACCATGATTGGAGAGGAAGTAGAAGTTCATGAAGTTATATCCCTAGAACTCTACAAGGTGGTGGACAAGTCCTCTATTTTGGCAAGGTTAGCCTTTCCTCATCTCATTTGTCACCTCTGCAATTCAGCTAGAATTGACATAGAAGAAGACATCCTCATTGATGAGGACAAGCCCATCACTAAAAAAAGGATGGAGCAAACAAGAGAGCCCACTCATGGATAAGAGCATGAGCAAATTCCTCATCATGAAATCCCTGAGATGCCTCAAGGGATGCATTTTCTTCCACAAAACTATTGGGAGCAAATCAACACATCCCTAGGAGAATTAAGTTCCAACATGGGACAATTAAGGGTGGAGCACCAAGAGCATTCCATCCTCCTCCATGAAATTAGAGAAGACCAAAGAGTCATGAAGGAGGAGCAACAAAGGCATGGAAGAGATATAGAGGAGCTCAAACACTCCATAAGATCTTCAAGAGGAAGAACAAGCCGCCATCACTAAGGTGGACCCGTTCTTTAATTTCCTTGTTCTTATTTTTCTGTTTTTCAAAAATTATACTTTGTGTTTTATTTATGTTTGTGCCTTATTACATGATCACTAGTGTCTAAGCGTCTATGCCTTAAAGCTATTAATGTCCTATGAATCCATCACCTTTCTTAAATAAAAAGTGTTTTTAATTGCAAAAAGAAAAAGAAGTACATTAATTTCGAATTTTAAAATAGTTTAATTATTTTGATGTGGTGGCAATACTTTTTGTTTTCTGAATGAATGCTTAAACAGTGCATATCTTTGAATTGTTGTTCATGAATGTTAAAATTGTTGGCTCTTGAAAGAATGATTAAAAAAGGAGAAATGCTATTGATAATCTGAAAAATCATAAAATTGATTCTTGAAGCAAGAAAAAGCAGTGAAAAGCTTGCAAGAAAAAAATATATGCGAAAAAAAAAGAGGCGAAAAAAAAAAGAGGGAAGAAAAAAGAGAAAGAAAAAGCAAGCAGAAAAAGCCAATAGCCCTTTAAACTAAAAGGCAAGGGTAAAATAAAAAGGATCCAAGGCTTTGAGCATCAGTGGATAGGAGGGCCCACAGGAATAAAATCCTAGCCTAAGCGGCTAAACCAAGCTGTCCCTAACCATGTGCTTGTGGCGTGAAGGTGTCAAGTGAAAAGCTTGAGACTGAGCGGTTAAAGTCGTGGTCCAAAACAATAAGAGTGTGCTTAAGAGCTCTGGACACCTCTAATTGGGGACTCTAGCAAAGCTGAGTCACAATCTGAAAAGGTTTACCCAGTTATGTGTCTGTGGCATTTATGTATCCGGTGGTAATACTGGAAAACAAAATGCTTAGGGTCACGGCCAGGACTCATAAAGTAACTGTGTTCAAGAATCAACATACTGAACTAGGAGAATTAATAACACTATCTAAATTCTGAGTTCCTATAGATGCCAATCATTCTAAACTTCAAAGGATAAAGTGAGATGCCAAAACTGTTCAGAAGCAAAAAGCTAATAGCCCCGCTCATCTAATTAAGACTGATCTTCAAAGATATTTTTGGAATTCATTGTATATGCTCTTCTTTTTATCCTATTTGATTTTCAATTGCTTGGGGACAAGCAATAATTTAATTTTGGTGTTGTGATGAGCGGATAATATATACGCTTTTTGGCATTATTTTTAGGTAGTTTTTAGTATGTTTTAGTTAGTTTTTATTATATTTTTATTAGTTTTTAAATAAAAATTACATTTCTGGACTTTACTATGAGTTTATGTGTTTTTTTCTCATTTCAGGTATTTTCTGGCTGAAATTGAGGGACCTGAGCAAAAATCTGATTCAGAGGCTGAAAAAGGACTGCAGATGCTGTTGGATTCTGACCTCCCTGCACTCGAAGTAAATTTTCTGGAGCTACAGAAGCCCAATTGGCGCGCTCTCAATTGCGTTAGAAAGTAGACATCCTGGGCTTTCCAGCAATATATAATAGTCCATACTTTGCCCAAGATTTGATGGCCCAAACCGGCGTTCCAAGTCAGCATAAAAATTCTGGCGTCAAAACGCCAGAACTGGCATAAAAGCTGGAGTTAAACGCCCAAACTGGCACAAAAGCTGGCGTTTAACTCCAAGAAAAGTCTCTACATGTGAAAGCTTCAATGCTCAGCCCAAGCATACACCAAGTGGGCCCGGAAGAAGATTTCTGCATTAATTACCTATTTCTGTAAACCCTAGGCTACTAGTTTTCTATAAATAGGACCTTTTGCTATTGTATTTTCATACTTTTTTAGATACTTTTGATCTTGGAAAACTTTTCATCTTTGGGGAGGCTGGCCATTCGGCCATGGCTAGACCTATTGTTCTTATGTATTTTCAACGGTGGAGTTTCTACACACCATAAATTAAGGTGTGGAGCTCTGCTGTTCCTCATGGATTAATGCAAAGCACTACTGTTTTCTATTCTATTCACGCCTACTTCTTCTCTAAGATATACACTCGTTCTTCACCTTGATGAATGTGATGATCCGTGACACTCATCATTATTCTCAACTATGAACGCGTGCCTGACAACCACTTCCGTTCTACATGAAAACAAGCTTGAATGTGTATCTCTTGGGTTTCTAATCTCATATTAGAACCTTCGTGGTATAGGCTAGAACTATTGGCGGCCATTCCTGAGATCCGAAAAGTCTAAACCTTGTCTGTGGTATTCCAAGTAGGATTTGGGAAGGGATGACTGTGATGAGCTTCAAACTCGCGAGTGTTGGGCGTAGTGACAGACGCAAAAGGATCAATAGATCATATTCCAACATGATCGAGAACCGACAGATGATTAGCCATGCGGTGACAGTGCATTTGGACCATTTTCACTGAGAGGACGGGAGGTAGCCATTGACAACGGTGAAACCCAACATACAGCTTGCCATGGAAAGGAGTATGAATGATTGGATGAAGACAATAAGAAAGCAGAAGTTCAGGAGGAACAAAGCATCTTCATACGCTTATCTGAAATTCTCACCAATGAACTACATAAGTATCTCTATCTTATTTTCTGTTTTATTCATATTTTAATTATCAATTCTCCATAACCATTTGAATCCGCCTGACTGAGATTTACAAGATGACCATAGCTTGCTTCAAGCTGACAATCTCCGTGGGATCGACCCTTACTCACGTAAGGTTTATTACTTGGACGACCCAGTACACTTGCTGGTTAGTTATGCGGAGTTATGATAAAGAGTTGAGATTACAATTGTGCGTACCAAGTTGTTGGCGCCATTGATGATCACAATTTCGTGCACCAACAGGTGAGGAGCATACAAAGTTATCTTGTATATTTCCTTTTTTTTTTTTTGTAAAGATAATCCTGTGGGGATTACCTGAACGGCTAATAGGTGTGCCCAACTTCGATTGGCAAGTTCACTTGCTTCATTTGAGTTTGGAAAAAGCAAATGATCTAACTAGGCAAGGCCTCGGTTGTGGCGTAAAAAAGGAGTGAAATTCAGTTGTTCATTCTCAAAATTTTTACAAGAATGAAAAATGGTGAAAACAGTCCAAAACCTATCCTCGTCTGATTGTACATTTGGGAAATTGGGTTTGTATGTAGATAATTAAAACCCTTCAATATACTGCTTGTCAGTATGACCACTCTCGGGTTTGGTCATAAAATTCTCAAAGATGGCATTGAGCTAAAATTGAAGAAGCCATAGAGGGCCTCCTGCACTTATTATTTTGTTATCTCGTAGGTCACAAACAAATTGGCCAAGTTCTTCGAAGATGTGCCCCAAAAGAAGCTTAGCCAGGTTGAAAGTTTTACCTTCGTGGAGAAGTATAGCCAAAGAGAGGTAAAGTTTTGACATTTGGACGCTATGAGAACAAAATAGAATTGCATTTAACCAGTAGAATAAGAAAGCTACATGTTCATTATTGGTGATTCTTATACCTTCTCTACCATGTTATGGGTGATGAAATCACTGTAAGAACTACTCAGAACGACGTTGTATTGACGTTCAGGTCGCATTTCAGAAGTATAATCTGGTGAATTGATGGGAAGTCCAGTGATTGCGGCTACATCGAGAAGAGACATTCCAATCATTCCATAAGGAAGGTAGAAATTATTGGTGGTTCTGTTCCAGAAGCATGTAACAGCCCCGGTCATCCAAGGATGTGTAGTCAAAGAAAAATGAGAGAGTCTCAGCAGTTCATGAATCCCTAGAGCTCCCCAACTGGCACTTTTGGTGGGTTCGAGACGTCGGTACCAGGCTGTAAAGTCATATCCCCGTGGATTGATTTTTGGGTTATTTCTGAACGTCTTTTGGTTGATAAAATGTGAAATATTGAAAGATTAGTTTATTAGCAAATCTTCCCCTTCAGCATTGGGAAAAGAAAGAGATTTTCTGTTCACCTTTTCCAGAGATTCAATTGGTCCGAGGAAGCAATGTGTGTCAGTTTCGATTGTGAAAGGAATTAAAATCCTATTATCACTAGACTGAATGTGAGGATCATCAATGATTTCATCATCAATCTGATTGAGAATGCGAAGAGCTGGTGGAGGTGGTGGTGTTGATGCATGGCCTTTACCTTTGTCAGAAGATGTGATTTGTGAGGAAGAGCCAGCCATTCTCAGATTGAAAAGTTTTGTGAAGAGATTCAAGGTTGTAAAGAAAGCTTAGAGAATGATGGAATTCAAGAAAATTGAATGAAGGTAAGAATGGTGGATCTAAAGTGTTATTGTAACCGTTACTATAGAAGAAAATGCAAAAAGAGGTAACTTCTTGAGGAAGATGGAATGGTGGAGAGAGAAGGCGTGACTCTTGGGAGACGTGTCGAGTGGACTGGTGATAATGGAAGGTTTAAACGATAATTATTATTAATTTGAAAACTGACGTTTTTGGATTAAGTGCTTTGCTTTTCGATAATGATTCCAAAGGAAACCACATTAATCCAAGGGGGCAATTTGTTAATCGAAAAATTAATTTCGATCGGAAAGAGTCAAATCGAGAAATGTTAAGTATAGGTTTTTCGAGAAAATGTGCTTAGGAGGCTAAGTTTGGGAGTTGCTGACGTTGGAATTGTTTCCAATTGCTTTGTCGAATCGAAGAAGCTAAGTCGAGAGGGAGATTCGATTTGAAGGAGGACTTTCAGAGATTTAGTCGAGTGGTCAACGAAGTGAGAAGGTTAATGGATAATTAGTCACATAGGGAATATCTATAATCGTGTAGCGAAAACAGTTACCAAGGGCGGTTGTGTTTCAAAGTTGTAATTTATTTTAATTATAATTAATTGTAATTAATGTGATCCAATTAACCGTTATGTAAGGTTAGCCTATAAATACTAGGAAATTTCAGTGAAAAGGTGTTGGAACTTTTACTCGGAAAAACACTCAAGCACACTCACATCTCAGGGAATTCCTAAGTCTGCAATCGAGTAACTTTTCTGTAGGGTTCCTTCTACCTTCTTTATTCTTTCAAATTATTTTCCTGTAAATTTAACATTTCAATTGATTTTATCTATTAAGTGTTCTTTGCTTTTATTGTTGAATTTATCTTTCTACGTTTAAATTTTACATGTTGAAGTCCTTTGATTCAAACGAAGGCAATTTATTGTTTTTTCTTTAATTTCTTTAAAAATTGTTGTTTTAGTTTTCAAAACTTTAATTTCTGAGTTTTATTTGTCAATTCATAAATTTATTTTATTTTAATTTTCAAATTTAGTCTGATCGAAGATGCTTTGATACGCTTCTAGAAAATTGGTACTTGCACAGAGTAGTAGGTTTCGCTCCTAGATCATTAGATATCGAACCACCATCGATTTGCTAAAAATCGACAAAACACACTCAATCCAGCTTCTCTAAACTCCAAACACACCCTTACTTTTTTGGTTTTTTTTTTTTTTTTTTAATTTCCTTTCATTTTACGTCCTCTTCTGTTTTTAGGGATGTTGTTTCCCTTATTATTAACTGCCGAGAGCACTGAACAAACCGCGACGAAACAATACATTTAGCTGCTGTGGGAGTGTGGGCCGGGTCATGTATACCGTCGTAGCAATTGTCAGTAATTGATAAATCGCAACGCTTTCGAAACAGCCGCTAATAAACTGCTGCCATAGGATTTCTTGGAGTGAATCTAGTTTCCATGTATGCACCGATTTAAAAGATGCCTTTCTATTACCCGAGTCATTCCAAGGTAAGAAGTGAAGCGATTACAATGCGCATATATGTCATTTCTTTATTATTCTATTTGAAACTTATATTATTTCGTTTGCGGGGGGAGATACTAGGTTTTCTTCAAATGGATAAAGGTCAAAATGGGATTGTAAATCACAAGATTCGAGAGCCATTCGTCTATAGTATATTGGTTACTCTCTTCTATCCTATCTGATATAAAAAAAAAAAGTAAAAGAAATAAATTAGGATAAGAATTGACTAAACATTTTTCTATTTGGATTAGGTTATTGACACGAATGTCGTTTATATTTGGTGAAGGCATTTACATTGTTGTCGCCATCACCACCGTTCACCAAACGTAATATTTGTATGTTAAATCCAAATGTCTTAATAACCCAAACGTAATATGTGTTTGTTAATGATTATCTTCTTGGATGATAATAACCCAAATGTTTTAGTCACCCAAAAAAAAAAAAACCTAATGTTTGATCAACTTGCTTCTACTTCGTAGTAGGCTTAAAAATAAACAATCCACCAATCATATATACATTGGACTCAAATTATTTGTTTAAAATTTTAGCACGCATGTAATATAAAATATTGAACTAAATAAAATCCATTTATCATTTTGATAGAAAGTCATTCTTTACACAATTGATTGAAAATTTAAAGAAATTATAAAGATAAGAAAAATACTACGGTGCTCTATAAAATTACAGGATCGAGTATTTTTATGGTATATCAGTATATGTGATTTATAAATAATTATTACATATTTTATTAATTAAATTTAATTCACTTTCAAAGTTTAAATTTATTAAAAATGAATATTAAAATATTGATTAGATCAAAGAACTTAACTTTAAAAAACAAGCATTGCCTCCTGATTCTAACAATTTTAAATGGCTACAAAAATCTCAGAAGAATAATATATAAAGAAGTATTGAAATCACAATTAAGAACATTAAAACAACATATACATTCTTCAGTTTAATTTGTCTAAGACCGAACACATCATAGTTACATATACCTTTTGGTAACAAGATTAACACAAGCTTTTTTTTTTATTTATTTTTTTGGAGCATCATAAACCAATATTTACACTTTGCACAAATTTATACCACTAACCAAAAAGCATGAATTGAGGACCCCTTTACTTTCTTCCCCAACATTTCTATCTTAAGAAACAAACTTGGAACACTTGAATTAAGCCTTCATCTTCATCTTCATCTTCATATTTACGCGGCGATTCGACGGTGTGTCAATCCTTGATGAGAAGATTGGACACTAGAAGAAGAAATGACCTGGGTAACACTAGAAGTAGAAGCAGAAGTAGGGTTTTGAAACCTACCCGAATCACCCGGTAGCCTCATGTATGAATACGAAGGTGAATCACAAATCCATGTTCCTGAAGCAACACCTTCATTACCATACTTGTATTGCATTATAGCCTTGTAAACAAAAGGAATAAGACCCTCCATTTTGAAAAATGTGATGTGTCAGGTAGTTTGAATAGAAATCAAAGAGAATTTGAAAGGTTTATTCTTTGATTTGGAGTGTGTATGAGTTAATTGGAGAATGAGAACATTTATTCTAGTATATATAAATGGATTAGAGAGTGACGATGACGTGGCATAATAGAGTTTTTTTAATTTTTTATTTATATATATTAGATAATTAGAGTCCACGTTTTCACGCAAGGGATGGAAGCAAGAAATTTTCAACGCGAACTCACCATAGATGACCTTTGAAAGCTATGTGCAAACCAACAACGCCTATCTTCATAGAAGCACATACCACTAATTGGAAACAAATTAATTATCATGTTTTCATTTATTTATTAATTCTTTAAACTACTTTTGGAATAGATATACAATTTCATATTATTACTAATATTATCACATGGTTTCAAAAACGAATTTTCCCCTATATTTTCTTCTAAGATAATTGGGAATAAATAGTTACAATTTTTTTAAAGCTAGTTAGGAATAAATTACAGATGAGGCAAATTTCAGAAAGTAAATTCTATTTTTTGTTTTTTTCTTTATTATAGGTTAGCTGGTTTTGTTTGATGGGTTTGAGCTTTCGAAACAAGATTGGATGGTTTGGGATTTGATAAGTCATCCTTTATTATTTTTATTTATTTTATTCCTCCCTATCCTATGAGTCTAGACAGTCCACTGGTATCTCTTGAAACCTGGGTATTAATTTTTTAATTCTAATATTCTTCTTGGGTTCTAGCTGTTTGTTTACATGTTGCTCTTAATAAGGTGCCTGATAATAAATGAATAATGGTGGCCGCCACCTAGCTATATGTATCTCTGTGCTTGATGGCTGATATAAAATCTTTTATAATTTATATATTAATCATCATGTTTTGCATATTGCTTATAGGGCCACACGGCTACACCTAACTCAGAGAATTATTTTATTAAGAGCTGATTTAGTTGTACTATCATCACTAGATGTGATACAATTTTTCTTTTTATTGCTTGTGACTCACTTTTGAGTTTTCTTCCCCTAATGGTGTATATGCTTTTTCTGTCCATGATATGATGCCCTTTATTTTATTTTATTTTATTTTTTCTATTTTATTTTTTCTAATGCGATCTTTAATTTATTTTCCTATTGCATCGAGTCTTATCTTCTTTAAGTTGTATCACTTGTAACTAGGGTTAGGAAGCGAGAAAGTCCATCCCATTTCATTTTATTTCGCTTACATTTTGTTTGGATAGATAATAGAAAATGGAAGAAAAGAAAATGAAAGAAAAAAAATGAGAGGAATGAAAATAGAAGAAAAAATGGATTATTTTATGTGTTGTTTGGATAAAGAGAAAATAAATGAAAAGAAAATAGAGAAAAAAATTTTTTTTGTTTGGATAGAAAAAAAAGTGAGAGGAGAAAAAATTATAATAGAAGAAATTACATTAATACTCTTATATCTTTTATTTTTTTAATTAATCAAAGGATAAATTGGTAATTTTATACTTATTACATATTTTTCTTCCATTTTCATCTCATCCTTGAGAAGAAAACATTTTTATGGGTCCCACATCAATTTTTTTCTTTCCACTCTATTTTCCTTCCTCATCCAAACAACAAAAAACTCACATTTCCATCCATTTTCTTTCTTCACATTTTCTTTCCTTCCATATTCACCCCATCCAAACAATGTGTTAAAGTCTATTTTATAGAGGATTGACCTATTTCATTTTGTTTAGTGAGCCGATTTTAAAATTCTATCCCATCATGTTTAATTGTGGAATAGCAGACTAAACCTACCAAATTTTCTTTTTTTTTTATTATTATTAA
>NC_029788.2:78172522-78178845 GCF_000816755.2 Arachis ipaensis | reverse complement strand
TTAAAGCAAAATAAATATAATTCAAAACACTCAATTTTCATCTTCATTTTTTTTGTAAGTTGGGTCGGAAGAAGTTGGGTTTTGGCAAAAAATTGCAAAAGTACCCCCTTACCAAAAAAATAATAAACCCGGCGGAAAAGTCCGCTCTACCCTGTCAAAGCCCGCCAAAATCCGCGGTTTAAGTGGTACGAGTTAGGCGTGATTTTGCTATTTGGCAGTCTCAATCTTTTAGTTCGACCAGTCTTTTTTGGCGGGTTACGCAGGCCGACTCGGCAAGTTTAGACTTGTTTGCCATCCCTACTTCTAAGCTATGATAAAAAAAATTAAGATTTATTTTTATAAATAATTAAATATCTTTTGCTACCAAATTCAGCATGTCAAGTAAAGAAGATTAAAAAAAAAAACACGCATACACATACTTTACGACGATCCTTATCAATTCTCTCTCACTCTAATAATAACCAAAGATATCAATTTCATATGAGAGAAGATTTGCAAAGGAGGTTATTAGGAGTCAACCACAAAATTATGTACACTTGAATAAACCATATTTGAATTAATAATTAGATTGTAAAATGTAAACTCAAATATGAAACACCATCTATCTCTCTACACCAAACATTAGAAACAAAGGAAATATTTTAATGTTGGACCATCTCTTAATATTTTTTTTTTTGTAAATAATCATGAAATTAAATNCATTTGAAAAATACGGAGTCACTCTTTAATTTGATAATTTAAAGAAATAATTTTTTTTTTTGGAAAAGTCTAGGGGCCAGCAATTTTTGTGTTTTCTGGCCAGCACTTAACCATCAAAACAAAAGTGAGTGATTTCCCACCATTAGATGTAATCTCACACCATTAGAAACGTTATTGATGGCCAATTGATGGTTACAAAACACCAAAATTACTGGCTCCCTAGCATTCCTCTTTTTTTTTTTCATGATTGATTACCATGGATGTATTCCCTTCTTGAAAAGGATAGTGTGATTAGTGAGGAGATTTCGAGAACTTCAAACTTAATTATGCAAGACTAGTTAGTTATTTGCTAGGTCAGTTAGTTACTTTTGGTGGTTAATTTTCTGTCAAGGATTGACCGAGTCTGAGACTTGCTATGTATATATATGTGCTGTGCATAGAGGTTAAGAGTTCAGTTTTCGTTTTTTGATGAGTTACTTTGCACTGCAAGCAATTCTTTTTTTCTCAGTTTTTAAACTCTGCTTTTCTTTCCTTTTCTGTTTCATTTTCTTTTCTATTTATTCCTTTATTCAATTCTATTAGAAAGTTTGCATGATATCAAGAGCTTAAGGCAAAAGATTCATAGCTTCTTCTAATGAAGATTCTAACAATTCAGTTGTCAATAATAATCTCTTTACAAATATTCAACCAACCATTCTTGCTCAATTTCTGCAAATTTCTTTTAAATAAAGACCTTTCAATCCAATTGGTGATAAACTTGAAGAAAACAATCAGAAGACATGGCAATAATAAGCAATTTTGGCCATAAAAGGCCAGAAATTTGAAGACTACTTGTATTTTGATCGTGTTCCACCTCAATTTGACTCTCCTGAAAATCAAGCAGTTAGGATTGAGACTCAGTAGTACAAAAATTGGGACAGGATGATTACAATCTGGTTTCTTGGCTTCTTGCTTCAATAGATCCGGTCTTCAAATACAAGATGGTGAGATGCAATTACAGCTATAAAATTTGGGGAAGGATTGAATATTACTTCTCAAAATCAATAAAGTGCAAAATCAAACAATTGAAAGTACAATTAAAAATCATAAAAAAGAATGGTAATACAACTACGGATTATATTTTCAAGATGAAAGCTGTAGCAGACTTTTTGGCTGCATTAGGTAATCCTCTTACTCATGATAAACACATTGATGCAATTTTAGAAGGTCTTAGTGAGGACTATCAAGTGATGCTAACCACTGTCACTTCAAAGCCTGAGCTATATAGTCTATCTGAGGTTAAAACCATGGTACTTACTCATGATGATATGGTTCAAAAATTTTGAAAGCCTGAGAGAATTTTTCGTTCTGGCCAATTATACTCACACTTCTTTTCCCTTTATGCCAAATTCAATATGAGGCACTAATTCTCAAAGAAGAGGTAGGTCTGGAGGTCGATTTGCAGAGGAGGGAGATCTTTTTATCAGTCTCCAAGGCCACAATGTCAAGTTTGTGGTCGCATTGACCATATAGCTTGGCATTGCTTCCATATATTCAACTACAAAATCCCTCATCTATCAGTGAATCAAGATACTCGAGGAACTCATACCTCTTTTACAGCATCTGGTTCCACTTCATCTACTCAATCAACCTCCATCCACTTCATCCACACCTCCTCTAGCAACATCCATTTTCATAATCCTACTGCCTACATTGTTGTTCCGTCTACCGTCTCTGATCCGTATTGGTATCCAGACACTGGTGCATCTCACCATGTTACACTTTATTAGTCAAATCTAATTGCATCTTCTGAATATTCAGGTCTTGGATCAGTTTAAAATTGGGAATGGTACAAGTATTCTTATTAAACACATTGGTCATTCTTTTCTTTGTGCTTTAAAAGATGGTTTTCATACAAAAGCTTGTTCATACTCCGCACATCATTCAAAATCTGATAAGTGTTTATAAATTTGCATAAGATAACTATGTTTTCTTCGAATTTCATGCTCATTACTGTGTTGTTAAATGTCAATTCACTAAAGAAGTTCTTTTGCAGGGTTTTAGATGTAGTACCCTACCACACAAACCTTTACGCCTAGGATGTAAATCAAAGACTGTGAGGTGCTACGACATCTAAAAATAAAATACATACATATATAACAAGGATAATATAGCTAGGAGCCTTGAAAGAAAAGGATGAGATCAAAATAAAACTGAAGATGCATCGCTCACGAAAAACGATAAGACTAAAAGCTTATACAGAAAACCAAAAGACAAATATATAGAGTTCAAACGGATAAGTATAATCAAGTTCTAAACTCGACCTGTGAAGCAAAGGCCGGCCAAAGGATACGTATACATATATACACGCCAAAATGTTTCCCAAAAGACAAAAATATAAATCCTATTTCTCCAAGTCAACCTCTAAGAGGGACAAAATACAATATATATACTGTGGAGAATATATATATATATATACACATAACCTAAGTACAAAATATAACAGCCCAAGATGAAATCTTCACTTGCACGGAGAGTCTCCAGACGCTCAACGAGGTGCCTCTCGACCAGCATATGGAATGAGAACCGGGGGTTCTCAGTATGGTAAAGGTGCCCAGATAGATAATATATAAGGTTTCGGAAAAGGCTGAGGCATTCTTAGAAATTTGACACTCAGATTTTGACTTAAAGATTATACTAAACCAAAAATTTTTTGGTAATCTATATAAGGGATTCCAGTTCTAAGCTAACTATTCACTTTCTGTCTCCTTCAAATCTTCCAACCACTATGTATAGAACAACCCTCATCACACCTCCACCACATGAGGAGTCTCCAGAATACAGACACATACAAAACAGACAAAGAAAGCACAGGTATAGATAGCAGTTACAGCAAATAGATCAGGTAGCAGTTAACTACAGATAAGCAATTAGGCAAGCCAAAACAAAGGCAAACTCATACAAAATATACAAATGCATATGATGAATGTCTAATCCTACTTGCTGTAAGCTCACGTTCGGTTGAACTGCCAGAACTCGACACATCTGGTAGCTAATCTGGATATGGTCTCTTGGTTGCGCATCCCCAGAAAAATCATAAACGAAGGAGAGTGCCTTTTCACCTTCTCCTGGAGGTACCTCGAAGGAGTGTGTCTTTCCACATCAAAGGAGTGTGCCTTTCCACCTTGCAACCAGAGAAAAATATGGAAAAAATAATACGAAGGAGAGTGTCTTTCCACCTTTCCCACATCCATACCATGATAAGAAAGGGAATCCTTTATCCTCAACTTGCCAAACTCGTGAGCGGGACAAAACCACCGTCCTCACTACGGACAGGATAAAACCTCTGTCCCCATAACGACACCACAACCACGAGCAAGCGGGATGGAACCTCCGTCCTTGCCTGGTGCAAGCGCCAACACAATTTTTTAGGTAACGCACAAGCGGGATCACACCCAGACCTCGCCATGTCAGCCAATCCGGCCATACTCAGTCATCGCCAATCATAACATTCACATATCAGCCAATCCGGCCATACTCAGTCATCGCTAAACTCAACATTCAAGTCTTATCTCAATTTAGTATTTCGTAAACTCATTACTCATAGGCTTTCATCAAAATTCATTAGCTGAAGTCTACAATCTCACCCAAAATGTCAATCTAATTTGATCCATAAGTTCTCACTCATTTCCATGCCTAAAAACAGGTTGTCGGACCTTAAACAAGGGTTACGGAAGTTTACAAGTTTGCCGAGAAGGTCAAATAATTAAAAACAGTGTTTTAGTGCAAAACAGGGAATCATGCATACGCATCATTGCTGTGCGTATACACGCACTAGATGAGCTTCCCTTTGTGTGCATAGACATCATGGTGTGTGTACGCACAACTTGTAAAATCCCCAAGGTGTACGTGCGCACACCCCTCGTGCGTATGCACGAGTCTTTCCAAATGCCCTGATCTGTGCGTGTGCATGATAGTGTGCGTATGCACACATACCAGAATTCCTGGTTTTCTACAAAATTTTGTTTTTATACCAAAAATTCATATACACATAACTTTTTCGTTAAAAATAATTTTTAACCCGTTTTTCAAACGTTATAAGCTTCTCGGACCCAATTTTCATTTAAAATAAGCTTCACAAAATTTGGGAGTCCGAAAGCCAGGTTTTGACTCATTGAAGTTGGTCAAAAACAAGTTTTCACCAAAAGTTGCTAAGAACCCCCCAACTTCAAAACACTCAAACTAAACCAAATCAATCATACCAAATTTCAATACTTATACACTCCTACACATTGTGCATCATTCCTCACTTCTCAATTATTCCAACACTCAAACCATTAGACCTGAAATTTACCAACCCATTCCAAAAATTCTCAATTCTCAATAACCATTAACCTAAGTTTTCACGCAACATTATATATTAACTACGAGAAACCAAAACTATACCTTGGTCGATTCCTCCCTAGTCACAAAACACCTCAAGACCTCTTGTCACACAAGCCTCCAAGTTCCAATGTCACCAATTCAACTAGTTCAGCCACCAAAGCTACTTCCAAGCACACCGCTTCATCAATTTGACTTCAATTTCGCATATATTCAACCTAATTTTATATAATTTCATATGCATACATGGTACACGAAATTGTGATGTCCAGGCTCAAACAATCCCTAGCAACGTGAGTAACTTAGTACGCGTAATCGTGATTACACTTTAATGATGTAAAATTCTTGGCTCTTTCTTTCCCTGGCAATGGCGCCAAGAACATGGTGCCAATACCATGGTTCACAACTTCGATACAACTAACCAGCAAGTGCACTGGGTCGTCCAAGTAATACCTTACGTGAGTAAGGGTCGAATCCCACGGAGATTGTTGGTATGAAGCAAGCTATGGTCACCTTGTAAATCTCAGTCAGGCAGATATAAAGTGATAATGGTGTTTTCGAATATGATATAATAAAATAGGGATAGAGATACTTATGTAATTCATTGGTAGGAATTTCAGATAAGCGAATGGAGGTGCTTCCGTTCCTCTGGACCTCTGCTTTCCTGCTATCTTCATCCAATCAGTCTTACTCCTTTCCATGGCTGGCTTTATGCAAGGGCATCACCCTTGTCAGTGGCTACATCCCCTCCTCTCAGTGAATAATATGCTCACGCACCCTGTCACGGCACGGCTATTCATCTGTCGGTTCTCGATCATGCTGGAATAGGATTCACCCTTCTTTTGCGTCTGTCACTAACGCCCAGCACTCGCGAGTTTGAAGCTCGTCACAGTCATTCAATCATTGAATCCTACTTGAAATACCACAGACAAGGTTTAGAATTTCCGGATTCTCTTGAATGCCGCCATCATTCTAGCTTACGCCACGAAGATTCCGGTTAAGAGATCTAAGAGATACTCATTCTAGCTGGTCTTTCTTGGAGTTGAACGCCAGCTTTTGTGCCAGTTTGGGCGTTCAACTCTGGTTTTGGCTCCTTTTCTGGCGTTGGATGCCAGGTTTGGGTAGAAGGCTGGCGTTGAACGCCAGTTTACGTCATTTATTCTTGGCCAAAGTATGGACTATTATATATTGCTGAAAAGCTCTGGATGTCTACTTTCCAACGCAATTAGAAGCGCGCCATTTCGAGTTCTGTAGCTCCAGAC
>NC_029788.2:78171318-78172505 GCF_000816755.2 Arachis ipaensis | reverse complement strand
TTTTTGCTTTGGACCTTGACTTTGACCGCTCAGTCTCAAGTTTTCACTTGACACTTACACGCCACAAGCACATGGTTAGGGATAGCTTGGTTTAGCTGCTTAGACTAGGATTTTATTCCTTTAGGCCCTCCTATCCATTGATGCTCAAAGCCTTGGGATCCTTTTTATTTTCCCTTGCCTTTTGGTTTTAAGGGTTATTGGCTTTTTCTGCTTGCTTTTTCTTTTTCTTTCTATTTTTTTTCCTATTTTTTTTCGCCCCCTTTTTTTTTCTTCTTTTTTTTTCTACAAGCTTTGTTCTTTGCTGCTTTTTCTTGCTTCAAGAATCATTTTTATGATTTTTCAGATTATTAAATAACATGTCTCCTAGTCATCATTCTTTCAAGAGCCAACATATTTAACATTCTTAAACAACAACTTCAAAAGACATATGTACTGTTCAAGCATACATTCAGAAAACAAGAAGCATTGTCACCACATCAATATAATTAAGCTAAGTTCAAGGATAAATTCGAAACTCATGTACTTCTTGTTCTTTTGAATTAAAACATTTTTCATTTAAGAGAGGTGATGGATTCATAGGACATTCATAACTTTAAGACAAAGTTACTAACTACTAATGATCATGTAATGAAGACACAGACATAGATAAGCACGTAACACGAAAAACAGAAGAAATAAGAACAAGGAATGAATCCACCTTGGTGATGGTGGCGTTTCCTTCTTGAGGAACCAATGATGTCCTTGAGCTCTTCTATGTCTCTTCCTTGTCTTTGTTGCTCCTCCCTCATTGCTTTTTGATCTTCTCTTATTTTATGAAGCATGATGGAGTGCTCTTGATGTTCCACCCTTAGTTGTCCCATATTGGAACTCAATTCTCCTAGGGAGGTGTTGATTTGCTCCCAATAATCTTGTGGAGGAAAGTGCATTTGAGGCATCTCAGGGATCTCATGGAAATGAGCTTCATACGCCTCTTGAGCTCCATGAATGGGCTCTCTTGCTTGCTCCATCTTTTTCTTAGTGATGCGCTTGTCCTCTTTAATGAGGATATCTCCCTCTATGTCAATCCCAGCTGAATTACATAGGTGGCAAATGAGGTGAGGAAAGGCTAACCTCGCCATGGTGGAGGACTTGTCAGCCACCTTGTAGAGTTCTTGAGATATAATCTCATGAACTTCCAACTCTTCTCC
>NC_029788.2:78168401-78171167 GCF_000816755.2 Arachis ipaensis | reverse complement strand
TGCCATTTCTGGCGTTGAACGCCAGAACCATGCCTGTTCTGGCGTTCAGCGCCCAGAAGCTGCCCATTTTGGGCGTTCAGCGCCAGAACCATGCTCTGTTCTGGCGCTGAACGCCAGACAGATGCTCCTCCAAGGTGTGATTTTTCTTCTGCTGTTTTTGATTCCGTTTTCAATTTTTCTATTTATTTTGTGACTCCACATGATCATGAACCTACAAAGACATATAATTAAGAAAAATATAGTTAGATAAATAGAAATTGGGTTGCCTCCCAACAAGCGCTTCTTTAATGTCAATAGCTTGACAGTGGGCTCTCATGGAGCCTTACAGATGTGCAGAGTTTTGTTGAGACTCTCCAACACCAAACTTAGAGTTTGGTTGTGGCCTCCCAACACCAAACTTAGAGTTTGACTGTGGGGGCTTGGGTTGACTCTGCTTTGAGAGAAGCTTTTTATGCTTCCTCTCCATGGTTGTAGAGGGAGATCCTTGAGTTTTAAACACAAGGGAGTTCTCATTCCATTGAAGGACTATTTCATCTCTGTCAACATCAATCACAGCTCTTGCTATGGCCAGGAAAGGTCTTCCTAGGATGATGGATTCATCCTCTTCCTTTCTAGTATCCAGGACTATGAAATCAGCAGGGATGTAAAGGCCTTCAACCTTTACTAACACATCCTCTACTTGTCCATAAGCCTGTTTTCTTGAACTGTCTGCCATCTCTAATGAGATTTTAGCAGCTTGCACCCTATAGATTCCCAGTTTCTCTATTACAAAGAGGGGCATGAGGTTTATTCCTGAACCAAGGTCACATAGAGCCTTAAAGATCATGGTGCCTATGGTGCAGGGTATTATGAACTTTCCAGGATCCTGTCTCTTTTGAGGCAATGTCAGTTGATCCAGATCACTTAGTTCATTGATGAACAAGGGAGGTTCAACTTCCCAAGTATCAATGCCAAATAATTTGGCATTCATCTTAATGATTGCACCAAGAAACTTAGCAGTTTGCTCTTCAGTAATATCCTCATTCTCTTCAGAAGAGGAATACTCATCAGAGCTTATGAAGGGCATAAGGAGGTTCAATGGAATCTCTATGGTCTCTAGATGAGCCTCAGAGTCCTTTAGTTCCTCAGAGGAAAGCTCCTTGTTGGTCACTGGACGTCCCAGGAGGTCTTCCTCCTTGGGATTCACGTCCTCCTCTCCCTCATTGGGTTCGGCCATTTTGCTTATTTCAATGGCCTTGCACTCTCCTTTTGGATTCTCTTCTATATTGCTTGGGAGAGTACTGGGAGGGATTTCAGTGATCCTTTTACTCAGCTGGCCCACTTGTGCTTCCAAATTCCTAATGGAAGATCTTGTTTCATTCATGAAACTTACAGTGGCCTTAGATAGATCAGAGACTAGTATAAAAATAAGAAAAAGATTTTTGAAAAATATTTTTGGAATTTTCGAAAATAACTAAGAATTTTGAAAAAGATTTGATTTCTGAAAAAGATTTTGAAAAAGATGAGATTTTCAAATTGAAAAATTGATTTGACTCATAAGAAACAACTTGATTTTAAAAATTTTTTGAAAAAGTCAACTCAAATTTTCGAATTTGATGAGGAGAAAAAGGGAAAAATATTTTTTTTTATTTTTGAATATTTATGATGAGAGAGAAAAACAAGAAAAATGATGCAATGCATGAGAATTTTAGATCAAAACATGTGATGCATGCAAGAATGCTATGAATGTCAAGATGAACACCAAGAACACTATGAATGTCAAGATGAACATCATAGACACAATTTTGAAAAATTTTTTTTGCAAAGAAAACATGCAAGACACCAAACTTAGAATTCTTTAATGCTTAGACACTAAGAATTCAAGAATGCATATGATAAACATGAAAAGACACAAAACAAAAAATCATCAAGATCAAACAAGAAGACTCACCAAGAACAACTTGAAGATCATGAAGAACACTATGAATGCATGAAATTTTCGAAAAATGCAAGATGCACATGCAATTGACACCAAACTTATAACATGACTCAAGACTCAAACAAGAAACAGAGAAATATTTTTTATTTTTATGATTTTCTAATTTTTTTGGATTTTTTTCGAAAATTATATGAAAAAGAAAAATAAGGATTCCAAAATTTTTAATATGAATTCCAGGAATCTTGCATTCTTAGTCTAAAGCTTCAGTCCAGGAATTAGACATGGCTCACTAGCCAGCCAAGCTTTCAATGAAAGCTCCGGTCCAAAACACTAGACATGGCCAATGGCCAGCCAAGCTTCAGCATGTAACACCAGAGTATATTGCTCTTGATAACAAATTGCTACTCATTACTTATCAAATATGTAACTTGCCTCTGATGGTTTGGAAGCCCCAGTCCAAAAGAATTTAGACATGGCTTTACAGCCAGCCAGGCTTCACATGCTTCATGAAACACTAGAATTCTTTCTTAAAAATCTTGAATAAAATTTTTGAAAACATTTTTATTTTTCTCGAAAACAGATGAGAAAGTTTTGAAAGATTTTTGAAAAATTTTTGAAAACAAAACAAAAAAGAAAATTACCTAATCTGAGCAACAGGATGAACCGTCAGTTGTCCAAACTGAAACAATCCCCGGCAACGGCGCCAAAAACATGGTGTTGTTGTCGGGATTGGGATCTCAGACGATTCTTGGCGCCAAACAAGAACAATTAAGTCCCCGACAACGGCGCCAAAAACTTGGTGCACGAAATTGTGATGTCCAGGCTCAAACAATCCCTGGCAACGTGAG
>NC_029788.2:78157576-78168264 GCF_000816755.2 Arachis ipaensis | reverse complement strand
ATCTTTGAGGAACAGCAGAGCTCCACACCTTAATCTATGGAGTGTAGAAACTCTACCGTTAAAAGTACATAAGTGAAGGTCCAGGCATGGCCGTGTGGCCAGCCCCCTATTGTGATATAAGATAGCATACAACTGATCAAAGATACCTAATACAATAGTAAAAGGTCCTATTTATAATAAACTAGCTACTAGGGTTTACATGAGTAAGTAATTGATGCATAAATCCACTTCCTGGGCCCACTTGGTGTGTGTTTGGGCTGAGCCTGAGTGTTTCACGTGTAGAGGTCTTTCTTGGAGTTGAACGCCAGCTTTTGTGCCAGTTTGGGCGTTCAACTCTGGTTTTGGCTCCTTTTCTGGCGCTGGATGCCAGGTTTGGGTAGAAGGCTGGCGTTGAACGCCAGTTTACCTCGTCTATTCTTGGCCAAAGTATGAACTATTATATATTTCTGGAAAGCCCTGGATGTCTACTTTCCAACGCAATTGGAAGCGCGCCATTTCGAGTTCTGTAGCTCCAGACAATCCACTTTGAGTGTAGGGAGGTCAGAATCCAACAGCATCAGCAGTCCTTCTTCAACCTCTGAGTCTGATTTCTGCTCAAGTCCCTCAATTTCAGCCAAAAAATACCTGAAATCACAGAAAAACACACAAACTCATAGTAAAGTCCAGAAATGTGAATTTAACATAAAAACTAATGAAAACATCCCTAAAAGTAACTAGATCCTACTAAAAACATACTAAAAACAATGTCAAAAAGCGTATAAATTATCCACTCATCAATACACAATTTTAAAATCCTAACCTCATAAAATTACAAGATTCAAAAGGGTTAATGGTTTCTTACCTCATTCATTGATGATTGGGGTAAAACCTAACAATTATCCAATGTTAGATTGCACTTAAACCACAAAAATCATCAAAATCTCTTAATATCCAAACCAAAAATGTGGAAAAGAGAGAAACTGAGAACTGGACATGAAAATTAAATATCCCTACCACTTTTTTGGATTAGAATAAAAAAGCTTAACAAGACGAATACGTAGCCACAAACGGTGCGGCGATTGAAACTTCGGTTGAATGTTATGGGCGATTGAACGTTGGTGTGAATAGTGGACTAAGGGTTTGGTTCCCCCCTTCCCAAACTCAGCGTGTTTCACTATTTGGAGTGTGAAAGTGAGGCTGAAACCTCATAATTGGACTTATATATGTTGGGCCTTGGGCCCAATTTAAGTCCGGTCCATTCGGTTTAGCTCGTTGGTCCAATTTCGGGCCAAAACCTTTAAAATTAGTGTTTAATTTATATTTTAATTAACTTTACTTCTTCAAATTATAAAATTTAATTTTTTTATTTCTTGAACTCATAATTTATTTATTACTTAATTATTTCTTAATTTACCGGTACGTGTCTTTACGCATTTTTCGAAATAAACTACATTCCCTCGCTTGGAAAAATCCTCCGAGTAAAAAAAAATCACCATTAACTTTTTTCAAATTATAAAACCTAATTTTTCCAATTCTTTTTTTTTTCCATATTTAATGAATTACTTATTTGATTATTATTTAACCGAGTTTTACATTAGACAAAAAGGTATATACCAATTTTCTGATATTGAAGTGTTACAAAACACTTCTTCAGTTTTTGCTCTTTGTGTTACTACTTGTTCTTCTCTTGATCTATGGCATAAATATCCTAGACATTCTGCACTCAAGATTGTAAAGTTCATAATGAATAAATATAACATTTCAGTGAATAATAAAATGTCTAATCAGACTTTAAGAGTTTGTGAAAATTGTGCTCAAGTTGAATTACATAGATTGCCTTTTCTTCACTCTACTTCTGTTTACAATTTTCCATTACATTTAGTTTACACTGATGTATAGAGACCATCTCTAGTGATATCTCATATGGATTTTAGATATTATATTACTTTTATAGATGTCTTTTCTAGATATACATGTACATGTCTTTTAGTAAACAAGTCACAAGTTTTCACTATTTTCATTCAATATAAGAATTATATAGAAAACTTAACTGACTGTAAAATTAGAGAGCTCCAATATGATAATGGATCTAAATACACCTTACACTCTTTTAATTCTTTCTTGCTAGATCATGGTATACAACAAAGGTATTCATGTCCTTATGTGCCATAGCAAAATGGTCGTGTAGAGAAGAAACATAGACATCTTAGTGAAATGAGCTTGTCTATATTGTCCACTGCATTCATGCCCATCACTTTTTGGGATGAGGCTGTGATCACGTCTACATATTTGATTAATGGACTCCCTACACAAGTTCCTACTAACACCATTTGAATTGCTAATGAAATAACAACCAGATTATCTTTTTCTTCGGATCTTTGGTAGTGCTTATTTTTCTCATTTAAGACCATATAATCCAACTAAACTTGATTATAGGTCTCATAAGTGTGTTTTTATTGGATATGCTCTTAATTATAAAGGATATAAATGTGACAATGACCAATTTACATAGGTTAGGAATTTGATTATCAAAATGGAAATTGGAGTTGTAAGTATAGCCCTAACCCAACAAATTGGCCATCAATCAAATGTTATCATAATACAAAATAAATTATAACCGAGTGTATTTAGCTCCCGGGTCGTCTTCCCTAGGAGTTGCAATAAAATGTACATTTATTGGCTATGAAGGAGAGAGCATGGGGGATTGGGAAATGAAAGTAAGAGAGCAAGTAATGTAAATAGCAAGGAATTAAAGCAAGCATGCAAGAAATTTAAAAGAAAGCAATTAAAGAAATCTTGGTAAGAAGTGGGTAATCTAGGTTTCCTATCCTAGTTGTGGACCACAAACATAGCAATTGAATGGAATCAATCCAAACTAGTCAATCCTCCTTGAGAATTAGTCAAAAAGCCATAATTGGACTCAATCCATAAGTCCTAGTCAACTCACTAATGACTTAGTGAAAGACTAGCGTCAATAAAAACCAAACCAATTAACTATTCTCACACAATGCAGAATGGACATCAACAACTCAATTCCACCCAAACACCCAATTTCTCAACCAAGAGTGTGGAAACTAAACATGTAAGAATTTAAACATCAAAGCAATAAAAGTCAAAGGAATTAAATACAAGTAAAGGAAGCTTAAAATGCAAGAAACCTCTTGGCAAGTGATGAGCGGATAATTTATACGCTTTTTGGCATTATTTTTAGTATATTTTTAGTAGAATCTAGTTACTTTAGGGATGTTTTCATTAGTTTTTATGTTAAATTCACATTTCTGGACTTTACTATGAGTTTGTGTGTTTTTCTGTGATTTCAGGTATTTTCTGGCTGAAATTGAGGGACTTGAGCAAAAATCAGATTCAGAGGTTGAAGAAGGACTGCTGATGCTGTTGGATTCTGACCTCCCTGCACTCAAAGTGGATTTTCTAGAGCTACAGAACTCAAAATGGCGCACTTCCAATTGCGTTGGAAAGTAGACATCCAGGGATTTCCAGAAATATATAATAGTCCATACTTTGGCCGATTTTAGACGATGCAAAAGGGCGTTGAACGTCAGTTCTACGCTGCAGTCTGGAGTTAAACGCCAGAAACACGTCACGAACCAGAGTTGAACGCCAAAAACACGTTACAACTTGGCGTTCAACTCCAGAAGAAGCCTCTACACGTGTAAACTTTAAGCTCAGCCCAAGCACACACCAAGTGGGCCCCAGAAGTGGATTTATGCATCATTTACTTATCTCTGTAAACCATAGTAACTAGTTTAGTATAAATAGGACCTTTTACTATTATATTAGGCATCTTTTGATCATTTTTAGATCTCTAGACCTCCATGGGAGGCTGGCCATTCAGCCATGCTTACCCTTCCCCCACGAACGCGTGCCTGACAACCACTTCCGTTCCACCTTAGATTGAATGAATATCTCTTGGATCTCTTAATCAGAATCTTCGTGGTATAAGCTAGATTGATGACAGCATTCATGAGAGTCCGGAAAGTCTAAACCTTGTCTGTGGTATTCCGAGTAGGACTCAGGGATTGAATGACTGTGACGAGCTTCAAACTCGCGAGTACTGGGCGTAGTGACAGACGCAAAAGGATAGTAAATCCTATTCCAGTATGATCGAGAACCTCTAGATGATTAGCCTTGCAGTGACAGCGCATTAGACCATTTTCACAGAGAGGATGGGATGCAGCCATTGACGACGGTGATGCCTCCAGATGATTAGCCATGCAGTGACAGCGCATCAGACCATTTTCACATAGAGGATGAAAAGTAGCCATTGATAACGGTGATGCCCTCACATAAAGCCAGCCATGGAAAGGAGTAAGATTGATTGGATAAAGACAGCAGGAAAGAAGAGAGTCAGAGGAACGAAAGCATCTCTATACGCTTATCTGAAATTCTCACCAATGATATACATAAGTATTTCTATCTTTATTTTCTATTTATTTATTATTATTATTCGAAAAATCCATAACCATTTGATATCCGCCTGACTGAGATATACAAGATGACCATAGCTTGCTTCATACCAACAATCTCTGTCGGATCGACCCTTACTCATGTAAGGTTTTATTACTTGGACGACCCAGTGCACTTGCTGGTTAGTTGTGCGAAGTTGTGAAGTTATGTTTGGACCATGGTATTGTGCACCAGTTATTGGCGCCATTGCCAGGGAGAGAACGAACAACAAATTTTACAACCTCAGAGTAACAATTTCGCATACCAAGTTTTTGGCGCCGTTGCCGGGGATTGTTCGAGTTTGGACAACTGACGGTTCATCGTGTTGCTCAGATTGGGTAATTTTCTTCTTATTATCTTCTTATCTTTTCAAAATTGATTTTCAAATCTTTTTTAACTAACTAATTGACTTTTTGTTTGTTTCTTATCTTTTTCAAAACTACCTAACTAACTCTCTCTCTCTAATTTTCGAAAATATCTCCCTCTTTTTCAAAAATTCTTTTTAATTAACTAATTGTTTCAATTTTTATTTTAACTTGATTTCATTCCTAATTTTCGAAAATCACTAACCCCTTTTCAAAATTTTATTTTCGAAAATCCTCTTTCTCTCTCATCTCCTTCTATTTATTTATTCATCTACTAACACTTTATCTCACACAAATTCGAACCCCCTCTTCCATCTGTGTTCGAATTTTCTCTACTTCCCTTCTTTACATTACATTCTTTTCTTCTTCTACTCACACAGGGGAACCTCTATACCTGGGCAAAAAGGATCCCTATTATTATTATTTTTCTGTTCCCTCTTTTTCATATGAGCAGGAGCAAGGATAAGAACATTCTTGTTGAAGCAGACCCTGAACCTGAAAGGACTCTGAAGAGGAAACTAAGAGAAGCTAAAATACAACAATCTAGAGATAACCTTACAGAAATTTTCGAACAAGAAGAGGATATGGCAGTCGAAAATAATAATAATGCAAGGAGGATGCTTGGTGACTTTACTGCACCTAATTCTAATTTACATGGAAGAAGCATCTCCATCTCTACCATTGGAGCAAACAATTTTGAGCTGAAACCTCAATTAGTTTCTCTAATGTAGCAAAATTGCAAGTTTCATGGACTTCCATCTGAAGATCCTTTTCAGTTCTTAACTGAATTCTTGCAGATCTGTGATACTGTTAAGACTAATAGAGTAGATCCTGAAGTCTACAGGCTCATGCTTTTCCCTTTTGCTGTGAGAGACAGAGCTAGATTATGGTTGGACTCTCAACCTAAGGATAGCCTGAACTCTTGGGATAAGCTGGTCACGGCTTTCTTAGCCAAGTTCTTTCCTCCTCAAAAGTTGAGCAAGCTTAGAGTGGATGTTCAAACCTTCAGACAGAAAGAAGGTGAATCCCTCTATGAAGCTTGGGAGAGATACAAGCAACTGACCAAAAAGTGTCCTTCTGACATGCTTTCAGAATGGACCATCCTGGATATATTCTATGATGGTCTGTCTGAATTAGCTAAGGTGTCATTGGATACTTCTGCAGGTGGATCCATTCACCTAAAGAAAACGCCTGCAGAAGCTCAAGAACTCATTGACATGGTTGCTAATAATCAGTTCATGTACACTTCTGAGAGGAATCCTGTGGGTAATGGGACGCCTCAGAAGAAGGGAGTTCTTGAAATTGATACTCTGAATGCCATATTCGCTCAGAACAAAATATTGACTCAGCAAGTCAATATGATTTCTCAGAGTCTGAATGGAATGCAAGCTGCATCTAACAGTACTCAAGAGGCATCTGCTGAAGAAGAAGCTTATGATCCTGAAAACCCTGCAATAGCAGAGGTGAATTACATGGGTGAACCATATAGAAACACCTATAATCCCTCATGGAGAAATCCCCCAAATCTCTCATGGAAGGATCAACAAAAGCCTCAATAAGGCTTTAATAATGGTGGAAGAAATATGTGCAAGCTGCTAGAATCTCATTAGAGATGGCATACAATTCCAGAAAACAGGCTTATGGACAAGTAGAGGACATATTAGTAAAGGTTGAAGGCCTTTACATCCCTGCTAATTTCATAATCCTAGATTCTGGGAAGGATGAAGATGAATCCATCATCCTTGGAAGACCCTTCCTAGCCACAGCAAGAGCTGTGATTGATGTTAACAGAGGTGAACTAGTCCTTCAATTGAATGAGGACTCCCTTGAGTTTAAAACTCAAGGACATCCTTCTGTAAACATGGAAAAGAGGCACAGTAAGCTTCTCTCAAAACAGAGTCAACCAGAGCCCCCACAGTCAAACTCTATGTTTGGTGTTGGGAGGCCACAACCAAACTCTAAGTTTGGTGTTGAACTCCCATATCCAAACTCTAAGTTTGGTGTTGGGGAGTCTCAACAATGCTCTGAACATCTGTCAGACTCCATGAGAGCCCACTGTCAAGCTATTGACATTAAAGAAACGCTTGTTGGGAGGGAACCCAATTTTTATTTAATTATATTTTTTATTAGTTATATGTCTTCATAGGTTCATGATCATGTGGAGTCACAAAAACAACTGAAAAAATTGAAGAAAAATCAAAAACAGCAGAAGAAAAATCACACCTTGGAGGAAGGACTTACTGGCGCTTAAACGCCAGTAAGGAGCATCTGGTTGGCGTTCAACGCCAGAACAGAGCATGGATCTGGCGTTGAACGCCAGAAACAAGCAGCATCCTGGCGTTCAGACGCCAGAAATGCACACTGAGGAAGAGCTGGCGCTGAACGCCAGAAACAAGCATCTGGCTGGCGTTCAACGCCAGAAATATGCTGCATCTGGGCGCTGAACGCCCAGAACAAGCATCAATTCGGCATTTAAACGCCAGAATTACATGCAAAGACATTTTACATGCCTAATTGGTGCAGGGATGCAAATCCTTGACACCTCAGGATCTGTGGACCCCACAGGATCAACTCAGCATCTGTGGACCCCACAGGATCCCCACCTACCACCACTCACTCTCTTCCCTCTTCTCAATGTTCATCCTCTCTTCCCAATAAACACTCTTCCCCAAAACTCTTCACCAATCACCTCAATCTCTCTTCCCTATCACCACTTCACCACTCACATCCATCCACTCTTCCCCATATACCTACCTCATAAACTCCACCTACCTTCAAAATTCAAAATCAATTTCCCACCCAAACCCACCCTATATGGCCGAAACCAACCCCATCAATTTCCCACCCAAAACCCACCCTTATGGCCGAACCTTACCCCCCTCCCCTCCCTATATAAAGCCCTCCATTCTTCCTCATTTTCACACAACACAACCTTCTCTTCCCCTTCTTGGCCGAATACACCTCTCCCTCCTCTCCTCCATATTTTCTTCTTCTTCTTCATCTATTCTTTCTTCTCTTGCTCGATGGCGAACAATATTCTAAGTTTGGTGTGGTAAAAGCATAAGCTTTTTGTTTTTCCATTACCATTGATGTCACCTAAGACCGGAGAATCCTCTAGAAAAAGGGAGAGGGAAGACAAAAGCTTCCACCTCTGAGTCACGGGAGATGGAAAGATTCATCTCCAAAGCCCATCAAGACCACTTCTATGATGTTGTGGCCAAGAAGAAGGTGATCCCCGAGGTCCCTTTCAAGCTCAAGAGAAATGAGTATCCGGAGATCCGACATGAAATCCAAAGAAGAGGTTGGGAAGTTCTAACAAACCCCATCCAACAAGTCGGCATCCTAATGGTTCAAGAGTTCTATGCCAATGCATGGATCACTAAGAACCATGATCAAAGTAAGAACCCGAACCCAAAGAATTATCTCACCATGGTTCAGGGGAAATACTTAGATTTTAGTCCGGAAAATGTGAGGTTGGCGTTTAACTTGCCTATGATGCAAGGAGATGCACGCCCCTATACTAGAAGGGTCAACTTTGATAAAAGGTTGGACCAAGTCTTCATGGACATATGTGTGGAAGCAGCTCAATGGAAGATTGACTCAAAAGGTAAACCGGTTCAACTTAGAAGACTGGACCTCAAGCCTGTGGCTAGAGGATGGTTGGAGTTCATCCAACGCTCCATCATCCCCACTAGCAACCGATTTGAAGTTACTGTTGATCAGGCCATCATGATTCATAGCATCATGATTGGAGAGGAAGTAGAAGTTCATGAAGTCATCTCTCTTGAACTCTACAAAATAGCCGAAAAGCCCTCTCCTTGGGCAAGGCTAGTTTTTCCTCATCTTATTTGCCATCTATGTTACTCAGTTGGAGCTTTCATAGAAGGAGACATTCTCATTGAGTAAGAGAAGCCCATCACTAAGAAAAGGATGGAGCAAACAAGAGAGCCCACTCATGGAGCTCAAGACACACGTGAGGAAGCTCACCATCAAAAAATCCCTGAGATACCTCAAGGGATGCACTTTCCTCCACAGAATTTTTGGGAGCAAATCAACACCTCCCTAGGAGAATTAAGTTCAAACATGGGACAACTAAGGGTGGAACATCAAGAGCACTCCATCATCCTTTATGAAATAAGAGAAGATCAAAAAGCAATGAGGGAGGAGCAACAAAGACAAGGAAGAGGCATAGAAGAGCTCAAGGACATCATTGGTTCCTCAAGAAGGAAACGCCACCATCACTAAGGTGGACTCATTCCTTACATTCTCTGTTTTTCATTTTCTCTATGTTAAGTGCTTATCTATGTTTGTGTCTTATTACATGATCATTAGTAGTTAGTAACTATGTCTTAAAGTTATGAATGTCCTATATGAATCCATCACCTCTCTTAAATGAAAACTGTTTTAATTCAAAAGAACAAGAAGTACATGAGTTTCGAATTTATCCTTGAACTTAGTTTAATTATATTGATGTGGTGACAATACTTTTTGTTTTCTGAATGAATGCTTGAACAGTGCATATGTCTTTTAAAGTTGTTGTTTTAGAATGTTAAATATGTTGGCTCTTGAAAGAATGATGACAAGGAGACATGTTATTTGATAATCTGAAAAATCATAAAAATGATTCTTGAAGCAAGAAAAAGCAGTGAATACAAAAGCTTGCAGAAGAAAAAAAATAGAAAAAAAATAGCGAAAAAAAAGAGAGAAAAAACAAGCAGAAAAAGCCAAAAGCTCTTAAAACCAAAAGGCAAGAGCAAAAAGCCAATAACCCTTAAAACCAAAAGGCAAGGGTAAATAAAAAGGATCCCAAGGCTTTGAGCATCAGTGGATATGAGGGCCTAAAGGAATGAAATCCTGGCCTAAGCGGCTAAACCAAGCTGTCCCTAACCATGTGCTTGTGGCGTGAAGGTGTCAAGTGAAAACTTGAGACTGATTAAAGTCAAGGTCCAAAGCAAAAGAAGAGTGTGCTTAAGAACCCTGGACACCTCTAATTGGGGACTTTAGCAAAGCTGAGTCACAATCTGACGATAGTTTGGAATTTATAGTATATTCTCTTCTTTTTATCCTATTTGATTTTCAGTTGCTTGGGGACAAGCAACAATTTAAGTTTGGTGTTGTGATGAGCGGATAATTTATACGCTTTTTGGCATTGTTTTTACTATATTTTTAGTAGAATCTAGTTACTTTAGGGATGTTTTCATTAGTTTTTATGTTAAATTCACATTTCTGGACTTTACTATGAGTTTGTGTAATTTTCTGTGATTTCAGGTATTTTCTGGCTGAAATTGAGGGACTTGAGCAAAAATCAGATTCAGAGGTTGAAGAAGGACTGCTGATGCTGTTGGATTCTGACCTCCCTGCACTCAAAGTAGATTTTCTAGAGCTACAGAACCCAAAATGGCGCGCTTCCAATTGCTTTGGAAAGTAGACATGCAGGGCTTTCCAGCAATATATAATAGTCCATACTTTGGCCGAGTTTAGACGACGCAAAAGGGCGTTGAACGCCAATTCTACGCTGCAGTCTGGAGTTAAACGCCAGAAACACGTCACGAACCAGAGTTGAACGCCAAAAACACGTTACAAATTGGCGTTCAACTCCAGAAGAAGCCTCTGCACGTGTAAACTTCAAGCTCAGCCCAAGCACACACCAAGTGGGCCCCAGAAGTGGATTTATGCATCATTTACTTATCTCTGTAAACCCTAGTAACTAGTTTAGTATAAATTGGACCTTTTACTATTGTATTAGGCATCTTTTGATCATTTTTAGATCTCTAGACCTCCATGGGAGGCTGGCCATTTGGCCATGCTTACCCTATTATCACTTATGTATTTTCAAACGGTAGAGTTTCTACACTCCATAGATTAAGGTGTGGAGCTCTG